>NC_059192.1:98143890-98244121 GCF_020615455.1 Coregonus clupeaformis | reverse complement strand
TACACTCTGACTCACAATGTTATGGCTGGCAGTTAACCTGGGGTATGTTAATACTTAAGTTTAATGATGAAAGGCTCACGGAGATGACGATAGAGTAACCTTAGTGTGGGGTTTATTTCACGAGACTGGACTCCTGGAGACTTTGTCTGAAATGGGGATGGTGTGGAGAGAGGGTGAGGGGAGTGAATTGTGGGTGGAGGGGGAATGGATAGTGTCTGGGTGAGTGCAGGAGCTTTGGACACACAGGCCAAAGGAGGGCTGCCTGAAGCGTTCCCGAAGTCTCAGCCGCAGCCTTCAACGCTCCGTCTGCCCAGCCTCCCCAGCCAGTTAGCCCATCCCAGCGGCGACACAGACCGTTATATAACAAGCACTCCAAATATCGGGAAGAAAAATACGAAAAAAAAAGATGATGAAAAAAAATCTACTTTATCACTTAAAATCAACAAGGAGAATGTCAATGTTTGCTCTGAGGGAGAGAAAAAAAACGTTTAAATATACATTTATTCAGAGACCGGCTGAGATCAAACAGCAAAATTGATCAGCTCTTCCCTCAACCCCTTCCCCCTCTTTCTTCCTTTCCTGCCTCCCTTTCTCTTTTCCCCTCTTCTCTGAAGTATCGACTTTCTGCATGAGCCATCACCATGCACCGATTCCTGGCCCGCTGTCACCTCTCTTAAGAGGCAGAGCCTGGAGTATTATGGGATTGGGTCCATCTGACAGCCTTAGGCAGGGTGTGTTGGGAGTTGAGGTTGAGAATACACACACATACAAACACACACATACGTATACAACCACACACACTCAGTCACACACACACACACACACACACACACACCTCTCTCCCTCACGAGGCCTCTTGTCTTACCAGCGAGGCACAAATTGAGTTCCCTCGACCAGTCCACCACAAAACAAGTTTCTAATCAAACAAGGACTGCCAATGATTCCTCCAAACCTCCACACATTTCCCTAGTGTCCCTCACAGCCCCTCTCACTGCATTACCCAATAGGAAATCAGATTAACTCACTCCAGCCTATCAAGTGTAATTAGTCCATTTCGGTGTGCCCAATTGCAAGGCCTTTTACAAAATGGGCCTGTCAAACCCCTTCCCGAGGCGATCAAATATTTGCCTAGGGTATTCAAGGCGGACGCAGCCCTAAATTAAAAATACCATCCTGTCTCCTGGTAAGGAATAACGACTGATTGTGGAGTTAGAATGCGACCAACCACAATCTGATGTGATGGTCATGAACAGCCTTCTACTGTCCAACCACAACCAGTCAAATGGCGGGTCATATTTAATAATCCGAGAATGGTTTAATATGATTGATACACTTGTCAGTTATTGTTTATTTAATCACCTCCAACCACCCCCACAGTCAAATGAGGTGGATCATGATGTTCAATAAGGAGATAGTTAATATGATTGGATAAGTCATTTGTCAATTATTTGTTCTGACCAATCAGAATCATACAATGTTTGGCCAACGCTTGGACAACGCATCTCCAAAATAAGCCATAATGGCCAATACTGCATAGGTAATAATTTAATCATTGATCAATGAGTGAAGGGTGTCATTAGGACTTGATGAGCAAATTGTGCTGCAGTGCAGATTCTGAAGCAACACCTCGTTGAATGGAGACAGCTGGAATGGGCATTGGAGGTGGATCGATAAGACCTGGGGCAGATACAGAGGGAGTGATGGGTACTCCATTGCAGCATCACTACGGTGGTATATTAGCAATTAGGAAGGCCAGCTGCTGATTCATGACAAACCACAAAAAATAACAAGAAAAAACAAGAAGACAGTTTTTTGGAGAGTATAGCTGAATCCTAAGTTTGTTCACCTCAGACTCAGTCAGTGTATTTCAGATAGACACAGGTGGCCGTATCTAGCAGAGAGAGGAGCAGCCCTATCTAAATCAGTACTGACTGAGATGGAGGTTAACCTGTGCTCTCAGTAGGTACAGTACAGTAGTTATCCCTCCTATGTAAGCAGATCTCGAGCTCCTAAACTGGGTCCCACTACACTACAATTCTACAAATGAGATTTACACTTGTATTGAATTAATTTGTTCAATTGAAATGTAAGTCTATTAATCACCATCATCCCTGTGATGGCAATGATTCATCTGGATACCTTAGATCAGCGTTTCCCAAATGATTCATCTGATACTGTATACCAAACCTGTCAGCAGTGACTGATATGGTGTATCTATGATATATCCTATTTACATGTAGGTTCAACATGCCAATAACTAATTGATTATGACAATATTTTATGGATGAATTGCTTTACCGACATGTTTCATAAAACAGATTAACTCTGTCAATAATAATAATAATATCTTTTTTTACCCGATTCAAAATTCATTCTTCTGTTCAAAGGGTTTTCTTTATTTTACAATTTTCTACATTGTAGAATAATAGTGAAACATCACAAATAACACATAGCATGGAATCATGCTGTTAACCGAAAGTGTTAAAAATATATATTTTATATTTGAGATTCTTTTAAATAGCCACCCTTTACCTTGATGACAGCTTTTGCACACTCTTGGCATTCTCTCAACCAGCTTCACCTGGAATGCTTTTCCAAAAGTCTTGATGGAGTTCCCACATATGCTGAGCACTTGTTGGCTGCTTTTCCTTCACTCTTCGGTCCGACCCATCCCGACCATCTCAATTTGGTTGAGGTCGAGGGATTGTGAAGCCCAGGTCATCTGATGCAGCACTCCATCACTCTCCTTCTTGGTCAAATAGCCCTTACACAGCCTGGAGGTGTGTTGGGTCATTGTCCTGTTGAAAAACAAATATAGTCCCACTAAGCCCAAACCAGATGGGATGCTATCGCTGCAGAGATGCTGTTTGTAGCTATGCTGGTTAAGTGTGCCTTGAATTCTAAATAAATCACAGACAGTGTCACCATCAAAATACCCCACACACCTGCCCACCTCCTCCTCCATGTTTACGGTGAGAAATACACATGCGGAGATCATCCGTTCACCCACACACTTGCGTCTCACAAAACACGAGCGGTTGAACCAAAAATCTCCAATTTGACTCCAACCAAAGACGAATTTCACCGGTCTAATGTCCATTGCTCGTGTTTTCTTAGCCAAAGCAAAATCTCTTGCTTCTTATTGGTGTCCTTTAGTAGTGGTTTCTTTGCAGCAATTCGACCATCAAGGCCTGATTCACACAGTCTCCTCTGAACAGTTGATGTTGAGATGTGTCTGTGACTTGAACTCTAATGAAGCATTTATTTGAACGAATTTCTGGGGCTGGTAACTCTAATGAACTTATCCTCTGCAGCAGGGAAACGCTCTGGGTCTTCCATTTCTGTGCGGGTCCTCACTTGAGAGCCAGTTTCATCATAGCGCTTGATGTTTTTCATGATTAGAAAATATAAAAATAAAAAAAAACCCTTGAATATTGATTGTTCTAAAACTTTTTGACTGGTAGTGTATGCTATTTAGCAGATACTTTATCCAAAGCAACTTACAGTCATGCGCGCAATACAGTTTACATATGGGTGGTCCCAGGAATCGAACCCACATTCCTGGCATTATAAGCGCCATGCTCTACCACCTGAGCCATACAGGACCACTATATTTGGAGTGAACATGGCTGGTTTGATACAGATGAAGAAGGAGAATTTAGTGCAGAGAGAGTAGTTATTTAATGTAGGTGACTGGTGTGTGGCCCAGTGGGACCCAGTCCCAGGGTCATCCGGTCACTGTCCCTACGAGGTTGCCCCGCAACGGGTCACCTGGCGCCGCCTCTATTCCTCGTTATTTATCTCCATCTGACAGTCCATTCCTCTTCCTGTCATCTCTCTCTCCTTCCTCGTCCCCCATTCCCTCTCCTCCTCTCCTCTCCGTGTCTGTTTTTCGTCCTCCCTCTCCACTCCCCCTGGAACTAGAGCCAGCGCCAGCTCCCGAACTAATGCCTGCTGGAGTCGACCCCTCCACTGCCACCGCCCCCATCCCCCCTCCAGTAGCCCCCACTAGCCCCATCCCCTGTAGAGATCGCCATGGCAACCCTGGTTTCATGGGGGCGTACCTAACGATGGTGATATGGCGGATCCGGCTGTATGCTCTTGGCGGTTCAGCTATGTGCTCTCGATGTATAATGTTAAGGTCCAGTAGTTCCTCTAACCCAGCTGGGGGGGGTTGCGATCTCACTCCCCGTGGCCCAGCAATGATAATTATTTCACGTTGGTTGGGTCTGGAAATTGACTCTCCCTCCCAGTGTCAGGACAAGGCCCCCTTTCTATTTCATTCATTAGGAAAGTAGCAGCTAACGGAGGCAAGAGGCAGCCGGACAGAGTGAAGGCCCCTCTTTTGGCCGGTGATAAATTGGTTCGCCTCGCAGGCTGGAGGTAGGGAGAGGGAGGAAGGGGGGTAGAATGACACGCAGAGGACGGGAGGAAAACACAGGAATCCAAACACCGTAAGGAGGTGAGTGAATCACCAGCAGATAAAAACCTCTAGTTCAAAAGAGAGATCAAAGAGACAGACAGGAGAAATACACTTCCAGCTAGAGTGTCTGTCCATTCTGTCTGAAATAAGAGCCCTATTCTGGGTTTGTATTAGCAAGGAGACCACTGGTCCGCACATCAAGGACAGGCCCCAAAGTGCGAACAAGTAGTGGGCATTAACATCAATTGAAAGCACAGTAATGACAGGAAAATAGTGGTATCATCTTCACTAGAGTTCCGGTTAAGGTGGAGGAATCCTCCAAGCCATTTTAAAGCAGTTTTGTACCTTGCAATTACTTTGCAGCACTCACAGGCAGTTTAAAGTGACACAGCAGTGTGAAAAAAAAATGTGGAAGAAAGCACCGAAAAGAGTATGTTAAGCGAATGGGTTTCATGTGAGCAACTCTTTGATTTATAATTCAGTACGCAGCGCCTCCTGCTAACAGGCTAATGCTCCACTGAATTAGCTAACCTGCGTGCTACTGGAGAGGAACCACCAACCCAACATGATGGGTCATTTTACTCTATTAGGTGGGTTTAAAGGGTCGAGGCGTGGGGTCCATACCTCCGTCTCTCTCAACATCACCTGGTGGGCATCGGGCATCAGATCACCCAGGGGTGAACTATGTGAGGAGGTTCAGGAAGGTCTGGAAGATGGGAAGTAAGAAGGGTCTCTCTCTCTGATATCTAGCCAGATGAAAGGGATGAAGGGATTGGTGAAGTGGGGACTGAAACACTCCCCTCCCCCAAACTGGAGGAAGGAAAGACCTCATATAGCCATAGGGGGGTTTACAGTGACTGGACCAAACAATGAGAGGAGTTTAGTTATAGTAATCGATGAACTTTAATATAGATTCACTGCACATCCAGTAGAGCGCTTTATGTGACCTTTCATCTGACACTCTGCATCTGTGTGTCATAAAGAAGAAGTCGGACCAAAACAAGACCAGAAATACATAGTGCAGCTACTCCATTTGGAATAGTAGGCGTGTAGAATCGTTTCTAATCAGATAGCTGCTTTGATAAACTGCAGTGCTCTCTGTTCTCTGTCTGTGTAGCCTGGTTTCTACTAGACACAGTTAGGCTTTTCCTCTGTCAGTCTCCCCCTGGGTCCAATGATTCCCCTGATCATCTCCTTCTCTTTACGCCTTATAAACTAATGTATGTGCTGACTTTAATTTCAACCGCTGTGATCCCCCACAATCCCCTCTGTTCCCTCGGTTCCCGCTTTCCACATTCCCGATGCAGTATCCTTGGTCCCTTTATTCCCATACATAGGCAGTCCCCAGTTAGCAGTTCAGCGTCTCAATTCCTTGGCGATGTTGGGCCTCGGCGGTTCAGTTAAGCGTTTCCCCATGCCCTTCTCCCAAATTCACAGCTCTTAACCGAGGAGGAACCCCTTTCTCCCAGTTTCCCATCACCAGCACTGCTTTCAGGGTTTCAAGTTCCCCTCGATAGTGTGCATGAATTAACCTAGATTTTGTCTCGCCCATCTTTGTCAAGCCCGTTTGCCAAATACTCAAAGGGCCAATAAGCTAGGTCTTCGCCGGCTGTTCTCCAAGTAATCCTCAGCTCTACTCTCTCTCAAAAATCCAATGTTAAGGTTGAGAGGAGGTAACTTGCAATTATTCAACTCATTGGGGTTGGGAAGTGGTAAAATCTGAGGAATCACCCTTTTTTTGTTAGTATGGGGATTGGTCTGCATGATGCAGTTAACTGCCCATATGTCGTTCAACATGGTACATTTGCAATCAGCTTTGTGCCAATGTGTGACCCGTTTCAGGAAGTGGCGTATGTCTGCGTCACTACTACTTCTGGAGGCATTTGAACATACAGTCATGCCAAAATTATTGGCACCTAAATCGATATATTTCTGAAAATTTACACATGTTTTCTATACATATTTATTTCCTTTGTGTGTATTGAATAACACACAAAAACCGAAAAAACCAAATTTACATAATTTCACACAAAACTCAAAAAAGTGGGCGACAAAATGATTGTCTTTTACTCTAACTTATTATTGTGCACACCCTTTGGAAAAAATAACTAATCTCTTCCTATAACCATCAATAGAAAGCTTCTTACACCTCTCACCGAATTTTGACCACTCTTCTTTTGCAAACTGCTCCAGGTCTCTCATATTGGATGGGTGCCTTTTCCCAACAGCAATTTTAGATCTCTCCACAGGTGTTCAATGGGATTAAATCTGACTCATTGCTTACCACTTCAGAACTCTCCGCGCTTTGTTGCCATCCATTTCTGGGTGCTTTTTGAGTATGTTTGGGGTCATTGTCCTGCTGGAAGACCCATGATCTCGGACATAAACCCAACTTTCTAACACACTGGGCCCCTACCACCGACCCAAAATCCCTTTGGTAATCCTCAGATTTCCATGATGCCTTGCACACAGTCAAGGCACCCAGTGCCAGAGGCAGCAAAACAACCCCAAAGCATCAAACCTCCACCATATTTGACTGTAGGTACTGTATTTCTTTTCTTTGGAAGGCTTCATTACATTTTATTTAAACAGTAACGATGTGCTTTACCAAAAAGCTCTATCTTAGTCTCATCTGTCCATAAACGTTCTCCCAGAAGGAATTTGGCTTACTCATTACATTTGGCAAACTGTAGTCTTGCTTTTTGTCTCTGTGTCAGCAGTGGGGTTCCTCCTGGGTCTCCTGCCATGGCGTTTCATTTCATTCCAAATTTCGGCCCATTATAGTTCGCGCACTGTTAGTGATGCACCTGAGCCTGCAGGACACCAATTTCTTTGAACTTGTTTGGGGCTGCTTATCCACCATCCGGACTATCCTGCGTTGCAACCTTTCATCAATTTTTCTCTTCCGTCCACGTCCAGGAGATTAGCTACAGTGCCATGGGTTGCAAACTTCTTGATCATGTTGCGCACTGCTGACAAAACATCTATGAATCCTCTGAGATGACTTGTAACCTTGAGATTGTTGTTATATTTTTCCTCAATTTTGGTTCTCAAGTCCTCAGACAGTTCTCTTTCCCTCTTTCTGTTCTCCATGCTTAGTATGTGGCACACACAAACACATCAAAACTGAGTCACTTCTCTCCTTTTTATCTGCTTTCAGGTGTATTTTTGTTCCCACACTGTTACTTGCTCCCAGAGTGAGTTTAAAAAAGAGCATCACATGCTTGACCTTATTTATCCACAATTTTGAAAAGGGTGCCAATTTTGTCCATTACCCATTTTTTTAATTTTGTGTGAAATTATGTCAAATTTGCTTTTTTCCTGTTTTTTTTGTATTATTCCAAAAGCACACACAAAGGAAATAAACATGTGCATAGCAAAACATGTGTAATTTCAATACTTTTTCTGTAAATACTTCATTTTCTGGAAAAATTTCCAGGGGGTGCCAACAATTTTGGCCATACTGTATATTCCTACCAGTCAAAAGTTTGGACACACACCTACTCATTCAATTTTTTCTTAATGTTTTACTATTACTTGTAAATATAGTGAAGATATCAAAACTATGTAAAAATAACACATATGAATCATTAATTAACCAAAAAAGTGTTAAACAAATCCAAATATATTTTATATTTGAGATTCTTCAAATGGCCACCCTTTGTCTTATACTTTGCACACTCTTGGCATTCTCTCAACCAGCTTCATGAGGTAGTCACCTGGAATGCATTTCAATTAACAGGTGTACCTTCTTAAAAGAGAAGTTAATTTGTGCAAATTTATTTCCTTCTTATCGTTTGAGCCAATCCAGTTGTGTTGTGACAAAGGTAGGGGGGGGCATACAGAAGATAGCCCTATTTGTAAAAGACCAAGTCCATATTATGTCAAGAACGGCTTAGAAATAAGCAAGAGAAAGCTAGTCCGTCATTACTTTAAGACTCGCAGAGAAGAAGGTCAGTCAATACAGAAAATGTCAAAACTTTTGAAAGTTTCTTCAAGTGCAGTCGCAAAACCCCATCAAAGCGCTATGATAAACTGGCTCTCTCGAGACCCCACGGAATGGAAACCCAGGTTACCTCTGCTGCAGAGGATCTTCATTAGTTACCACCTCGAAATTGCACCCAAATAAATGCTTCAAAGAGTTCCAAGTCACAGACGCTATCTCAACATCAACAGTTCAGAGGGACTTTGTGAATCAGGCCTTGATGTCAAACTGCTGCAAAAAACCACTACTAAACACCAATAAACCTGCTTGGGCCAAAACACAGCAATGACATTATTAAGTAGTACTACTGTATGGGTTGGGATTATGGTTCACAGCTACTAGCTACATCTCTAACCAAATACTCCTTCGCCAATATTATATACCCATCAAGTTAGCCAGGTGTGTCTGGGGGTATTACGACCATCTAACAATAGTGACCCATCCACTTAGCTTCAGATGTAGCTGGGAGTTGGTTATGGCATTTACTTCACATGACCCATCAATTTAGACAAGTGTGTCTGAGTAAGCTATCGTCTAATAATTATAAAATATCTTTATCTGACACTTTCTATTTTTGATATTGCTACTATGCAAGTACTATTTCTCCTATACATTAACACCTTCTGTATCCTGTGCATGTGACAAATAAACTATGATTTTAATTGATATAGTGTGTGTTTACCAAACTAATGTAAATCATCAGATTATATCAACTATGTTTTTTTTTTTACCTGGAGTTTTCCCTTATCATAGGCTACTACTTTCACCACTTTTAGTCTTGGGTTGTTTACTACACTTCCTTACCCCTCTGTTTATACACACATGACACAGAGTGGCGCAGTGGTCTAAGGCACTGCAACGGCAGTACTTCTAACTTTGCCACTGAGATCCTGGTTTAATCCGGCTCTGTCGTAGCCGGCGCGCCGGGAGACCCATGGCGCGCGTGCGTCGTCCAATAGGAAGAATGACCGCAGGGATGTCGCTCAATTGGTAGAGCATGGCGTTTGCAATACCAGGGTTGTGGGTTCGATTCCCCCCCGGGGCCCTATAAAAATAAATAAAAATTAATGTATGCACTCACTAACTGTAAATCGCTCTGATACTTTACTAAAATGTAACGAAGCATCTTAAAAGATACACCTGGGTGGGGCTAAAGCTTAAGAGGGTGTGAGGATGCTGAATGGTAACAAAAAGCTCTCCAGTAGGTGTACCAAAACATTCAAGAGCCATTTTCTCAAAAGTGGGGTTACAAGTTTATCAACTTTGAAAGCAGAATTACTTTCCACATTGTTCCTCAACTGCAATTTATGATATACCATTTTCTGCTCTGAGTCTCTACTTTTATCCAATTAAAAAAACACAATTTCACATTTTGATTTATATACCGAATATTCGGTCGCATATATCCTTAAACATGAGCAAACCTACTCCATAAACCACTGGGGCTAAAAGTTCAGTAGTTGAGCTGTTGTCCTAAACTCTTATTCTTCGTGACAGAGGTGCTGCTATCTAAATGTATCTTGGTCCATCTATCATGATTAACTACTCCTCGACGGAATGTGGCCATAGCGTCTGCTGTGTGTGTGTGTGTGTGTGTTTCTGGGTAAAAAATGGCCATCTAGCTCTGGGATGGTGCAGGGACTGCCAGCCACCTTGGCTAATGTCAACCTGATCGAGGCTCAACCCAGATGGGTGGATTTCCCACCCTCGACCTGGGTCTATCCATAATTAATATGTTGTTTATCAAATTCGTTTGCCTCGAAATGTCCCATGCACGCTCCCCCTTAGTGAAGACCTACCTCCAAGCAGCTGAAGGTTGCTCCGGAACTTGGCTCGCCCCAACATCTGCTCCCCTCGCAGGGGCGACCAGCGCAGCCCTGTCTCGAGCTGACTCCTCCCCTAGCCAAGCCCTTCCCCTGTCCTCGCACGCTACCCCCATTTGCCATACCCCCCCACAGCCCCCCCCTCTCCCCCTGGGCCCGAGCCCCCGGCCCAGCTCTGGCCCGTTCCATCACCTTACTCCTCCTCCCGCCTGCCAGCAAGTGCCCAGTGTAGTCACTCCACCACTGAAGGACTGATCCTGTCTTATCATCCCCATCGCAGCCTGTCGAGAGGGGAGGATGAGGAGGAGGCATCTGTGGCGCTCCCACTAACCGGTACTGTTACCCTGACAAAGAAGCATCTGTCATCCCTCTTCACACACTCACCTGCTGTCCGAGGGCCTGACTCTCTCATTCCTCTCTCTCTCTCTCCCCATCTCGTCCCTCCCTCCCTCTCTCTCTCTCCTGCAGAGCTGATAGGGAAGCTCTCCTACCCTCCTCCCTCAAAAAACTCTCTGCCATCTCTTGTTCTTTTTAATCTGGGATATACATCCATTTTCGGACTTGGGGGTAAAACACATATGCTCCACTATCTGTTTACTGTACTTCCAGATTATTTTCCAGGAGTCTCCACCAGCCATCCAGTGTTTCAACAATAGACATTTTGTATTAATGATAATACATGACCTGTGCCACTCAGTCCCAAATATTGTTTCCAACATTTATTAAATCCATACTTTTGTCACATCTCACTTATAGTATAAAACTTTCTCAATCATTTGTTTATTTGGCTCTTTTACTTTCCTTACTAGGTCATTTAATGGGTTCACATAGTTCTCACCGGAGTCGGAAACAGTAACACTTCATGAAGAAAAAATAGCCCCCTAACATGGCTGTGGTGTTAATGAAAATCTACCTGTCTGCTTACTTTATCATTCCCAATGGCACCCTGCCCACCCCCCAACGGTAGTTGCCCGGCGGCGAGGGGAAGGCTGCCAATCCACGGGCCACTCACACACAAACACACACACTCCAACACCCTTTCACTATTATTGCCCTTCCGACCAGTTTCCTAACCCTACACAAACCCTCCCTAACCCTACACTCTACACACCAGGCCTGTACCTAAACCCTACACACTACACACACGTCCTGAGTACCCCTAAACCCCTACACACTACACACACAGTCCTCGAGTACCAAAACCCTAACAATACACACCGTCCTTACCTCCCTACCCACTTAAACCTACACTCTCCCGTCCTGGCTACCATCCCTACACACTACACCTCCTATACCCTAACCCTACACCTACACACACGTTGATCTACATCTTTCCTAAACCCTACACACTACACACAGTCCTGGTCCATAAACCCCTACACACTACACCCAGTCTGGTGCCCCTAAACCCCTACACACATCGGCCTAAAAATATGCCGAAACCTGAACACACATACAGGGAATAGTTAAGTTCATTATTTTAAGGTATATTATTATTTTATATGTTCCCAAGTACATTTACACATACTCTGAATGTTACTAGGTGATATGGTGAGTAGACAGCAGACATCATGGGGTCTTAAGGGGATGTTGTGCCACACCTCGTCTGCCATGAATAATACTCCTACCACCTTCAGTCCCTCCTCCCTCCCTCCCTCCTCCCTCCCTCTCTCCATCCATCCGTTCACCCCCACCTACCTACCTCCATCTCCCCCTCCTCCCTCCCTCCTCTCCCTCCCCCCCCCCCCCCACCTACCTACCTCCATCTCCCCCTCCCTCCCTCCCCACTAGGCCTGGTGTCTAACCCTACTGAGCTGGCTCAGTCCACACCGTCTCTCACCCCTACAGGCTGGGCAGGGGTCCTCCTCCTCCTGGTTGCTCCTCTGTGTTATTCCTGACCTCTCTCCCTCTCCTCTCTCCTCCCCAATCCCCCTCTCTGGGGTGACTGGGCCCTGTCCTTCACATTCATCAGTATCTCCTTTACTCCTATTGTCTCCCACACACACACACACACACACACACACACACACACACACACCCACTGCTCTGTCCTGTGTTTGTGGTCACACCCACCTAGGTCACCTTCATTCAGTCCTCCTGCTGTGTTTGTTCAACAGTAGAAAGGTTCAAGTAGACGTGACGTCCTGAAATTAAATATCACTTTAATATTTTACAGTCACTTTAATAAATGTTTACATATCTTCACTTCTCATCTCCTATTATATACTGCATTATTTTCTATAATTTCTACTGTATCTTAGTCCATGCCGCTCTATCATTCTTGTCCATATATTATATTTTCTTAAATTCCATTCCTACTTTGTGTGTTATTTATATTTGTGAATTTTAATATTACTTGTTATATTACTGCACTGTCGGCTAACACAAGCATTTATTCTACACCCCGCTCTAACATCTGCTAACACTGTATGTGACAAATACAATTTGATTTGATGTGGTGGTTCAGAGGAAGCAGTTGCAGGCCTAGTATTACTGATGTGATGTCTTGTTGTTGTCAGTCACAATTCACCTTTCTAGACGAGACCTCTGATAATTCCAACTCAGTGATGTAGTGGAAATAAACTCAAATCAACTACCTTTTTAATTGTGTAATAGGGTCTATCTACCCTTTTTTACTTACATCCCTCACTACTAACCAAACATGTATGTTCCTAATAATATCTTCTAGAGAATGTAACTAAATACTTTAATACAATGAAGAGAAGTGACAATACTCAATTCCTGTTATGAGTATGTGTCCTCTTAGTTCTTGGTAGAGCATGGCGCTTGTAACGCCAGGGTAGTGGGTTCGATCCCCGGGACCACCCATACTAAAAATTATCACACATACTGTAAGTCCTTTGGATAAAAGTTAGTGGGGCTCAGTACCTATCTCTCCACCACTGGAGGGCAATGAATCGCAAGCATAAGAATCTATTTCCTGTAGTGGTGCAAACTCGAATACTCCACTAATGTCAGCATTCTGTAAAATATAAGACACTATAATACCCGTTACTCCAAAGTAGCCTACAGTTTAAATATAAAAGTTATTTCACACAGAGTCGATACGCTTTACCAAATGTTCTTACCTTCAAAGGAGTGATATGTATTACTATGTGATAACATGTCATATTTGGGGGTATTAGACACTCATATTTCAGATTACAACTCGAGGAAACAACGCATAGTTCCTCAAGTCAACTGTTGATATGTCAAAATGATCACATGTGGATTTATTCAACCATATACCATAATGCCGGCATCATTACCAAGGAAATGTACTTGCGCAGTTCTCCTAAACGTTACATCTTATGGAGGGGTTACCTCATCCACTTAATTGTCTTGCATTACTACATCTACAAATACAACTGTGTGCACATCAACACAAATAATCTCAATTCAATTACTTTATTCCTAAAAAGACCAAGATGCGCATTGCAAACTAGAATTTGAGTGTTTAGGATTTTAGCTTACCCTATTTTAGAGCTATTATGGTAGAATCCATTACCGTGTTGCGTGGATCGGAAAGTTGTGCAGGCTTTCTTCAACATATACTAATTTGGTACATTTTACACTTTTCCTATAGTAAACTCCATTCACTGTTTGTGAATATACACTACATCACATAATAGTATTCCTTTCTTAACGTATGAATTAGTTCGTTTTAACTGAGGTCAAAGCTATAAAAGACAGTCCGCATGTTCATGTTGTCACCGGAAAATACTAGAATGACGGGAAAAGGAAACATTGTCGCGCAACGCTGATAGCTAAAGTTTCACTACATGTTGACAAGCATGAAAAAGTATCTACCTGTAAACATAATAATGCACTCTTCATGGTCGCAGAGATTCGGATTAATGAATGACTTATCGTCCACTTTCTGTTTGTGTGCACAGTCGATGGGCTAATGCATGGCATGGGGGGTAAGGGTTAGTGCCCTTGCTACACACCCACACTGTTATGCACGAATCATCATGCCCTCTGAGTCGACACTTGTGGATGTTCCCACATCTTAAACTCAATTCAGGTCTGCAATAGGTAGGTGCATGGTCCTAAACATTTTTCCAATTGCTTTTCGTAGGACTACACGCATTTCATATGCTATGTTCTTTCTGTGAATTAGGCTAAAAGTTGCATTCTGTTTCCAAGTTTGCACTGAGTAGATGATCTGTGTATTATTATGTGTCAACAGGGTGCCCCTACGTCGCAAGGAAATGGCTCGGATTACAAACCTGGTACTTGATCTTTGCGAAATGCGCTACCCTCACTGGCCTGCCAGGTAAGCAATACACAATCACACAAGACAAGTTACTTCCAGTTATCATAACACGTATGTAGAGCTGGTCTATATGACAAAAATCCATTCCATAAATTGCCAGAAATTATGCAATAACGATACATTTATAATAACATTAATGTCTCCACAATTTTGTGTAAATTATCCTTTTAAACTACTACTACTAGTTTATGTTTATATCAATTGTCCCATTAACAATCACCAATATTAGCACAATTATTTCATTTCAAACTTCATATTTCTCTAGTATAGGCTACTTATCGTTACATATCAGCAAAATATTACGATAAGTGATGGTATGATCGGTGTCATAGTTTTCGGTTTGTCGTCCCAGCGCTAACATATATAATTTTTCTTTAATTTCATGGTATTCTAGAGTTATTACTTCCATTCTAACTTATATTGAACACTTTTAAAGCAGACTTTACCATTTTGTCATGCAGGGGCATTTATTAAAGACGGGTGTTTTGAATTGTCTGCCAATTACATAATTTACAACTAGCTCATCAATTCCCTGCTCTCTCCCTTTTCTACCAATTAATACTACTCTGATGGCTGTGAGCTCGGCCAACATGAAGTTTCCCATCTTCTTCTTTGTACCCATAAATAAAGTTAGCTAGCTCCCTCGTCTCACCCATATACTATACTATACTATACTACACTACACTACACTACACTACACTACCTACACTACACTACACTACACTACACTACACTACACTCCCTCCTCCTCCTACACTCACTCCTCCCAATACAATACACCCTCTATCTCAACAATACACCAGTGCTTGATATTGGCATTGTGTACAATATACAAACATCAGCTTGAGCACCAGAAAAGCATCTATGCATTGACTTTCCTCCTCTATTGCAGTGCATTCCTTGCCCCAAAATTATATACCCTACCGTGCCCAATAAAGAGAATATGCCCAGCCTAACAAGAGAAAGGGCTTCACAGGGCCTGTGGGAGTTGAGAACAACCCGAAGGTGGAGCTGAATGGAGAGAAGGTTTGTTTATATCTCCTCTCTTTTGTCACCGTTGTCATTTTGCTCTGGTTCGTGTTCGTTAGGGCACACACGGAAGACGTTATGCAACAGAAAATAATATAGCGTTCACCTGGCTTCCGACCCATTCCAAATATACTTTACGTATTTCTAAGCACCTCAAGGCGTCATGATACTACTAATGGTCTAGTTACTTTAGACAGAAACAAACGCGGGGAGGATGGGGGCGGGCCTATCCTACTGTCTGGTTGCTTTCGAGTCGCGCCATACTGTAGCATTTTAACTAGTTTTATTTGTCACGTACCCAGTTTACAGCAGTATAAAAGGTGCAGCGAAATGCTTATGTGCTAGCTCCCTCAACAATGCAGTACATTAATCAATTTACTTCCATTTGGTGCCTAATGAACATGCCCCTTTTTTTGAGGTGGTTGCCCTAATGTTAAAGGGGCAATCTGCTATTTCTACATCCATTTTTGGACTGTTAAATAAATAAATATAGCCATTATTCTTAAATTTATAAATGCCTCATGAATTTAGTTCAACTTTCGTACCCCATCAGAACCCAAAATATAACAAAGTCTATGTAAACAAACACTGTATAGTTTCAAAATATGGTTAAATCTATTATTTGATATTATATGTCATCCTTGTCTATAATGCAAATTGGTAATATTCTATTTCTCAAGGCCCATCCCCTCAGCTGTTTCCCACCACAAGTGATGGGTACCACGTTTTGTTATTGTTTCAACTGCGGATTGCCCCTTTAAGGTTAGGTTTTGGAGTTAAAGTAGTCTGATCCTAGGTCTGTGATTTATAATGTTTTTTGGCAACATGTTTGGTTTTCTTTCATTAGCAAATGATGCTGTCGGATATACGGACTCTACAGTAACCCAGAGAGGGGGTTTAAAACCCAATCTAACCATTCTACCATATTCAATTATCTTCATAGTTAATTTTATTTATATGACTGTTTATTCACTTATACTACTAACCTCACTTTCTTGACTAGCACCAGCTGCCTACGTAACATTGATGACCGTCCGCTCTTGTACCAATGTGTCTGTCTGCTGTTGATGTTTTCTCGTTTTGCCAATGGTACCGATGCTTTGTGTCTATACTACCCCAAAGGCCAACCATCGGCTGTGAATTGACAATTAATTGGGAAATGTTATTTTTGGGGGTTATGTTACTATATTTACCAAGTTGTTTCCCCAAGCTGAACCCCATTATGTGTGGAAGTGTCTAGGAGCAGACTAGTCAAGGGGGGGGGGGGGCCCCAACTTCTCTCTCTGGCTAGCTTCAATTGCCCAACTAAATAACTAATAACCATACCCTGGCACTGTGTGTTTGGTGTGGTTACCCAGTGTCCTGAGAGGTGAGGCTGACGGGAGGGGGATGGTGAGGGGGGGGGATGGGGGGCATCCAGGTCTCTGAACAGAGACAGCCCCAGGATGTGCGCCGATACTGTTGCATGATGGGATAGGTACCCTCCCACCCCCACTTAGGAAAGCATGATGATGTGGCACCTGGTGATTTTCATTTTTATAGTTGTTGTTTTTTGTCCCTAATTATTACCATTGGCTTGCCACTACCATTGCAAAGGTGTAAGGTGATGGTTTGGCTCCGATATCCTCCCTCTGTTTCTTAGCTAGCCTGGTTTTTCTGTTGGTAACTAATAGTATTTTGAGGTGTTTTAAATGTTCAACTACGGGATGTAGGGGTAGTAGGTTATTTCCTTGTAGTGAATGGTGAGAGGGCATAGAGGGAGAGAGTTTTCCATACTGTCTAGAAGCTGTAAGTTTAGTTTACTATGATATATAGGTGTGATTGTGTCCTTAAAACTAACCACTGTCATTCATTTTAAACTAACCTGGCTCTCACTATGAGGGATCATGCAAATGTTGTGTTTAGTGAGAGTGGGCATTCACCATCAAAAATGTAAATAAATCTGTTCATTTTTTGGGGGTGAATTAAATGTGTATGTTCAAAATGTAATTTTGCATACCTGAATGAATAACCTCCTTTCCTTCCCACTTCTCTGGTTTTGATGTCCTAACTGTTTTTCTATTCACATTACATGCCTAGCCTGCTTGTTGATCAGTGGCATGTGTTGCTCCCTCCCTCGCTCCTTGGGTTGTTTTTATCAAGCTTTTAATTGGCTTTTCACAATTCTTATCATTAAAGCAACTATTTATGTTTTATTTTTGCATGGCATTCTATGTCTCATCTGGAAAAGGTAAAGGTGCTCTCTTGCCCCAATACTATTCACTTATAGAACTGTTCTGGAACTACCTCTTGCCGACTACTTGGTAGGTGTAATACAACAGTAATCCACTGATGGGGATAGCTACTTTCCCTTGTTTTTATGGCAAGGACAGTTGGGATGGAGTTATTTACTACTACAGATGTGGTCAAATATATTGGCACCCCTTCATACTCACTTTCTTCTAAAATAAGTTGACGTTAAAAAACTTTGGTGTTTACATGTGCATTTGTTTATTTACACTGCACAGACAAAACACACAAAAAATATATATATATAAATAAACTAAATTTAATTTTTACCTAATCAACTGGCCTTCAAAATTCTAAATAATTTGGTTGGAGGCAAAGATTCTGTTTACTGTGTAATTTATCTCACTGTATATTCAATTAAGGTAAAAAATCCATTCATCGTTTAGACACGTTCTACTCCATTACAGTATATTTCAGGGGTGCCAATATATTTGACTGCATCTGTGTGTGTGTTATTTGCTCTAGGACCCCACACCAAAAATCTACACTCCCAACCCAAGGAAGAAGGGAAAAAAAGATGTCCCACTATCCTCATTATAACATGATTGAACTCAATACGAGACATAATGCAGCTACATACAATACAACTTGTCGATCACTTTCAAACTAACTCGGTGTCTTGCGTTCCTGTCTCTCTGTCAGATATTAGAGGCCTACACTGCCAGCAGTCCCACATCCCTCCAGGTACAGCGTCTTCAATGCACACCCTCAACCTTCTCCCGTGTTGTAGGTGTTGTGAGAGTTATGTGTGTGTGTGAGCAAACATCAGTCCTCCTCGCACTCTATATTTTGTCAAAGGGTAACACAACAACCACAGTAATGAAAACCTTGCATGGCTCTCCATATCTTATTAGTACAGTAGTGTCCTTCTCATTATATACTTATAACTAACAACTACAAACTCTATATGTAAACATTTGGATCCTTTGTGCTCACTATGTGTTCCTGTGTGTTCCTGTGCCCAGGTGGAGAGGGCCCCACTCCTAAGCGGCGAGGCAGGAAGACCAAAGCTGAGAAGATGCTCCTACTCCAGCAGCAGGACCCCCAGGGCTCAGGCAGTGACATGTACGGTTGCATAATGTGGTTATGGTTCGTCTGTCTGTCTTACCTGCTGTTGTCTCCTGTAGAGGCCTCTTCAGCAGGCTTCTCCTTGTCCACTCCTGCTTCTTATCATCACCATTAGTCTTATCTAGAGCAACAACAACACACATACAATAAAGCAAATGTGCATTTACAAAACATAATGTCTTCATTCTCTGGTGTATTTTAACAATTTCAGTTCTATTATCTAATAGAATCTCTATATGACACTCCACTGATTAAAAATCCACTAGTAATCCATAATTAATGCTGTTAAAATGCATTGTCAGAAAACAACAGAGATCAATCTATTACTACCGTTAACAACATTGCTTTACTTTCTTGGGTAAAAAAAAAAAATCCTAAAGGCGTTTCTCTCCGTTCAGGGACACTGCTGAGTCAGAGAGAAGAGGAGAGGGGCGCGGACGTCCAGGAAGCGGAGAAGGGTGAGGAGGGAGCACGAGAACCCTGTAAGCGGAGGGACGGCCGGAGCTCCTCTACTCCTCTGACCAGGGGGTGGTCTCCCACACCGACCGGGGTGGTGTCCCACGACCGACGGGTGGTGTCCCACGACCAGACAGGATGTGTCCCCGACCGGGCGGGGGTGGTTCCCACCCGCGGGTTTCCCCACCAGGTGTGTCCCCGACCACGGGGTGGTGTCCCACACCAACAGGGGTGGTGTCCCACACCAAGGGGTGTTCCCACCGGGGTGTTCCCCGTGTCCCCAGGGTTGTTCCCACGCCAACAGGGGTGTTCCCACCAGACAGGGGTGGTGTCCCACACCGGGCAGGGGTGGTTCCCGCGACCGCGGGGTGGTGTCCCACCGTGGGGTGGTGTCCCACACCAGCAGGGGTGGTGTCCCCACCAACGGGGTGGTGTCCCCACGACCAGCGGGAGTGGTTCCCACACCACGGGGTGGTGTCCCCGCGACTCGGGGGTGGTGTCCACCGGGCCAGACAGGGGGTGGTGTCCACACGACCAGACCGGGGTGGTGTCCCACGACCAGCGGGTGGTGTCCCCGCGACCAGCGGGGTGGTTCCCCGACCAACAGGGTGGTGTCCCACGACCAGACGGGGTGGTGTCCCACGACCAGACGGGGGTGGTGTCCCACACCAGGGTTGGTGTCCCACGACCAGACAGGGGTGGTGACCCCGACCAGAGGGGTGGTGTCCCACGACCCAGGGGTGGTGTCCCCCCGACCAACGGGATGGTATCCCCGACCGTTTCCCCCCGGTGGTGTCCCACGAGCCCACAGGTTGTTCCCCACCGTGGTGTCCCACGGAAGCCAGGGGTGGTGTCCCACACCCTTTCCCCGACCAGACAGGTTGTGTCCCCCGACCAACGGATTGGTGTCCCCCGACCAACGGGGTTGTCCCACACCAGACAGGCTGGCAAATTCTAATTCAATACTGTTTCCACTATATGGGGGGGTTTGCCATAGTTGGTACCTTCCAAGTACTCCATAGGGTTAAAGGTGCATGTTAACATTTGCTCCAGCCTAGTGTAATCCAGTTACACAGTGATCACCATGTCATACAAACTGTCCATCCAAGCATATCTACATTATGAACATCCAATCAACATCTCTTTCTCCACCCCGTTAACCAATGTAACCGTCAGAGAGAGCAAGCGGCAGCAGCCCACTCCGCCGAGGCGGGGGACAAAGAGCGATCAGAAAGAGTAAGGTACCCTCTGTCCATGTCTTCTGCTCTTCCCTTCTTTCTCTCCCCCTTCCCTTCTTCTCCTTTCCATCTTCCACCTGTCTGTCCATCTATCTGTATCTGTCTTCCGTCCACCCACCCACACTCCTTTTTTTATACCCATGTTCCCTCCCCCCCAGGGGCTCCACATCACCCCACAGGGCTCCCACTCACCCCACCTCCACATTCTCAATGCTTATATATTTTTTACTACTCCGTCTAAAATGGGCCCGACTGAGTGTCGTTTGTGTAGAACACCATGTGTCAGATCTGTGAAGATGGCAGGTCAGGGTTTATGTCGGATGTAGCCACGGGAGACGGGGCAATACAGAATTGATGCCAACATGGGGTCTTCCATGTGCACAGTCACAGAGCCTGCACAAAGGTCACTGTTCTGGATGGGGGGGAGTTGGGTTCCCTGTTCTCGTACATCCATCTCAAATTATCTCCAGTTGACATGTTGATGGAATTTCCAGTGGTCTACTCTTACACTCATTCATTTGGTTGTGTGTACATTGAGGTTTTTTTATCGCTTTGCATGTGACTTCAAATTGAATTCGTGTACCTGTTGATTTAGTGCGTTAATGGTTATGTGTTTCTCTATCAGGCAAAAAAAAAGGATGGGAAAAAAAGTGGATGAAAGGTGAAAGAAAAAGGTGAGTTTGTGTATTGGTGTTTTCTTGTGGACATTGTGAAGATCATTGCTACTAGGCTAGTTACTCCTTGTGATTAGGGTCAACTCTGGCTTTCATCATCTATATTTTTTTTTCTTCCCTTCATCGCAGAATACTAGCAGAATCGAGGGCTGCAGAGGTTGCATGGAGAAATCAAAATCTCCCATTCACAACCCAGTAGGTTCAAGACTGCCCCTGATCGGGTACTCTACCCCTCACAGTCCGGAGCCTGGTGGTTTTCTGTTCTACCTGATGATTAATTGCACCACCTGGTGTCCCGTCTAAATCTCCCTGATAGGGGGAACAATGAGTCAGTGGATGGCTCCGAGGTCCAGAGTTAGTTTGAGGGATCTCGATCTTAGTTCTTGTTTATTTAATACTTTTTTTTTTCAACCTTTGCAATTTTGTTTAGTAGGCTGTTACTCACCTGGTTGAAAAGATAAATGTGTGTGTGTGTGTGTGTGTGTGTGTGTGTGTGTGTGTGTGTTTAGGATGTGAAGAAAGGTGTCTGGTGGCGTTGGATGAGTGGGTATGCTCAGTCACCCCCCACCTGCAAAACACTCAACTCATGCCCTCAAATAATGTCCCTTCTGAGCTGTGTCCCAGATGATGTGCTGACCCTACTGTGGGTTATGGTTGAGTTTTTGCTTCCCCCTACCAAAGCGCACACCTACTGCCACTTAGCCCTCACCTTCTGCTTAGTTAGTTCGTCACATTATAAGAGTACGTAAAACTCTGCTAATTGTATCACTGTGGTGCATGTTATTGTGTGCATGTTTACTGAGTGAATATTTATGTGCATCAAACTTTTATCCCCATGTACATGCTGCTCTTTGTTACTTAGATCTGAGTTTATAATTATCTTATATTTTATCCAAAGTGACTTAGTCATTTTATTGCATACATTTTCGTAATGGTGGTCCCGGAATTCCCACCATCCTGGTTGCAAGCGCTATGCTCTACCACCTGAGCTCCAAGGACCACCTATATCTCTTTATTTATGTATGCTCTCCATGGGTCCAATCGGAGGTTCGAGGCAGCCAGACATTATCGGACAATCCACCATGCTTACAACAAGTTTAAGAGCATGTTCCTGCTGGAGGGGGACCACTGCTCTCCAGGTGCTCAACAAGTCCATAGCAGAGCAAACAGCAGGGGGGAGGCCAGGAGGGGAGTCGGAGGCGCGGGCCAGGGAGAACAACACAGGTACTGGGAGGAAAGAGGGACTGGGGCTCTGTTCCTATACCACACTAGCAACCACTGGCTAACTGCAAACTTAGTAAACCAAGAATGGTGCTTTAAGAAGGCCAGCAGGTCAGGGAAAACACCACCTGGAATGGGGGGGGGGAATGGGGGTCTTGTGGAGTGGGAGATAAGTGATAATGTAATGGAGGTGGTTGTACACTACTTACTGTATTCTGCACCTAGAGCTAAACCCAAGCTTTAGCTCAGTGGGCTAATCCAGTTTTTCATCCGAACACTGGTTTATACCTGATCATCACATAGCTGATTTAGTTCCCACACTGGTCTCAGATCAGATTATCCAACAAATCCTTCAGAAAGATGAAGAAATATTACCCAGTATCTGTGGTTAGGGTCAACGCTCTACATATTCCTCCTTGGAATCTGATAGAAATCCTAGATGTGATACATCAACTCAAACATTCCAGATTCAGAAGGCTCTGTGTCTTTCTCAGTGTTCTGCAATCTCGTTGTTGTGTAAATATCCTGTGATTTATGTCCATCACTATTTTTGAAAAAACTCTTCACCACCTATAAGAAGGTATCCCTCTCTTCATAATATTCCTTTTTGTTTTAGATTTTTTATTACATTTTTTACATAAACAATTACTGTGGGAACATATTGTATAAGTCAAACAGTCACTTAGTATAGGTAGTTAGAGCGTATCCGCTCTTGGCTCAATGCCAACTTGTGATATGCACACGTGAATCTGACTTTCGTATAAGTCAGGCGGGGACAACATTAGGAGAATTAGCTCAAATTCTAGTTATGTCACATTCGGGTTAGGATTTGACACTGTATTTAATCAGGTATGGTGGGCCAACTCCGAACTGGAAATACACGCAACTTTTGCATAAATCATCATGCTTTGTCAATGGGAGATTCATTCGCATGAAAATTGGAGTTAGCGTTGTGCATTCATCCCTGTATGAAAAGAATATTGTCTACTGATCATATGGGCTTTGAGGTTCTGGTCACATCATTGGCCACCCTTTATGACCGGATTAGGCCATGTCGTAGAATAAAAGCCTTGTTCACACTGCAAGCCTTAATGCTCAGATCGGTTTTGTTTTTTAAAATCCATTTCGGAATACTGACTGTCCAAACAGCGAGTTACATGTGACCAAATCGGATTTGTGTGTGTTCAGACAGCAGTCATTTGCTGACATGGCTACGCTAGTTGTCATAGTAATGACGGGTGGTGTTGATTGGTGGTGGTGCTCATGACGTGCTTCCTATCACTCCGGAAGTGTGGCAAGCTAAGGTGACAACAATGCCTGCCATGGACATTTTCCCAGTTGCTTTGAATGTTCAAAATCATAGTGTTAGAACTAGGGTTGTGGAGGGCATTAAATTGTCAGCCGGTTATTGTCGTGCAAAAGACTGCCAGTCTCACGGTAATTGACCGTTAATTAACAAACACCTTTAGCATCTCCATGCCTCCACACATACAAGCCACTGATGCACCCTTTAAGAAAGTATAATAAATCAATTTAATGTACACCATCACAAAAAATCCATTGTTGTAGTCAGGTCTAAAGAAACATGATATGAAGAAAATGTATTTCAGAAGATCTAAATATTTGTTGGCCTACTGTAGGCCTATGTTATCTGGCTATGCTCCATGCCATAGGCTGTAGGCTTGTTCATTTAGCTGACAACATATAAGTCCCGTCGCATTCTTTTATTTTATATGATTTTATAGTAAGAATAATATAATTGAACTTTTTTTACTTGTTTGTTGTTGTTTTTTTGTTAGGGGGTAGATCAGCTTTAGTATTGCAGATTGTAACTTCCATCAATGTAATTGTCTGCATCACTTCCAATCCCCCATATATATTTTTTGCATATATACAGTACCAGTCAAAAGTTGGGACACACCTACTCATTCAAGGGTTTTTCTTTATTTTTACTATTTTCTACATTATAGAATAATAGTGAAGACATCCAAACTATGAAATAACACATGGAATCATGTATTAACCCAAAAAGTGTTAAACAAATCAAAATATATGTTATATTTGAGGTTCTTCAAATAGCCACCCTTTGCCTTGATGACAGCTTTGCACACTCTTGGCATTCTCTCAACCAGCTTCATGAGGAATGTTTTTCCAACAGTCTTAGAGGAGTTCCCACATATGCTGAGCACTTGTTGGCTGCTTTTCCTTCACTCTGCCGTCCGACTCATCCCAAACAATCTCAATTGGGTTAAGGTCGGGGGATTGTGGAGGCCAGGTCATCTGATGCAGCATTCCACTCTCCTTCTTGGTAAAATAGCCCTTACACAGCCTGGAGGTGTGTTGGGTCATTGTCCTGTTGAAAAACAAATTATAGTCCCACTAAGCCCAAACCAGATGGGATGGCGTATCGCTGTAGAATGCTGTGGTAGCCATGCTGGTTAAGTGTGCCTTGAATTCTAAATAAATCAGTGTCACCAGCAAAGCTCCCCCACACAATAACACCTCCTCTTCCATGCTTTACGGTGGGAACTACACATGCAGAGATCATCCGTTCACCCGCACCGCGTCTCACAAAGACACAGCGGTTGGAACCAAAAATCTCAAATTTGGACTCCAGACCAAAGGACAAATTTCCACCGGTCTAATGTCCATTGCTTGTGTTTCTTGGCCCAAGCAGGTCTCTTCTTCTTATTGGTGTCCTTTAGTAGTGGTTTCTTTGCAGCAATTCGACCATGAAGGCCTGATTCACACAGTCCCCTCTGAACAGTTGATGTTGAGATGGCTGTGACTTGAACTCTGTGAAGCATTTATTTGGGCTTCAATTTCTGAGGCTGGTAACTGTAATGAACTTATCCTCTACAGCAGAGGTAACTCTGGGTCTTCCATTCCTGTGGCGGTCCTCATGAGAGCCAGTTTCATCATAGCGCTTGATGGTTTTTGCAACTGTACTTGAAGAAACTTTCAAAGTTCTTGACATTTTCCATATTGACTGACCTTCATGTCTTAAAGTAATGATGGACTGTCGTTTCTCTTTGCTTATTTGAGCTGTTCTTGCCATAATATGGACTTGGTCTTTTACCAAATAGGGCTATCATCTGAATACCTTGTCACAACACAACTGATTATCTCATATCTTAAGATGGAAAGAAATTCCACAAATTAACTTTTTAAGGCTCACCTGTTAATTGAAATGCATTCCAGGTGACTACCTCATGAAGGTAGTTGAGAGAATGCCAAGAGTGTGCAAAGCTGTCATCAAGGCAAAGGATGGCTATTTGAAGAATCTAAAATATAAAATATGTTTTGATTTGTTTAACACTTTTTTGGTTACTACATTTTACATTTACATTTTAGTCATTTAGCAGACGCTCTTATCCAGAGCGACTTACAGTTAGTGCATACATTCTTTTTTCCTACTGGCCCCCCGTGTTATGTGTTATTTCATAGTTTTGATGTCTTCGCTATTATTCTGCATTGTAGAAAATAGTAAAAATAAAGAAAAACCCTGGAATGAGTAGGTGTGTCCCAACTTTTGACTGGTTCTGTACATACATACATACATACATACATACATACATACATACATACATACATACATACATACATACACATATAAATAAAAACATATACATATCCTTTAAAAATATATCTTTTCCTTTATTACTTTCTAACCCTACCACCCCTCCCCTAATTTGGGTAAACTAGTGAACAACAATACTTAGGCCTCTACTTCCAGCTTATACATACTATATACATTTTATGTACACAATTTTACAATAGTTCTATTTTGTTTGTTTTTACTCCTGAACTTCCTCTACCCTCAATCTCTCTGATCATTTTCATGATGTCCATCCGGTTAGCTTCTATATGCCATATCTTTCAAACTGTGCTCTTTCACAAAAGTTCTTAACCTATAATTATTGAACTTAGCTGAATAAAATATAAATAATATTTTTCCCATTACGGAGCGAGTGCGCATATGAAGTGGCTATGTTGAGCATAAAAGTGATCATTTTGAAACAGGTCCTATATGCTAGATAGAGTTATTTGGGAACTTTAGTTGTGAATGATACAAACCTTAGAATGTCTTAGAAATCAAAACGGATATCGGCTGCATGGGGTGACTACATGCTATTGATGATTTGAGAAAGTAACAAAAAAAGCTGTTCCTTGCCCCAGTCTGCACAGCTGTTCTCTCATCGAGTGGTCATATTTTCACACATCCGACTACTCTCAATTTAATCTTGTCTTTACTAATATGTAAAATTTGTTTAGATTTAGAATGGCCCATTATCAAATGGGCATGGGGGGAAAAAGCCGTAATCCATATGTACTCAAATAGCGAATGGAGGCCGCGCGCTTTCCCACCAGTCCGTTTTGTAGGGCTACTTCAGGTTTATAGCGGAGCATGTGTTTTAATATGAGCAGCTGAGAAATAAATATAAGAACACTTATTTCACTCCACGCCTCAACCACTGCCTGGGCTCATATGCATAAGCACTAGTATGCTTATTGGAGTTTTGAATTAATCTTCACCTTAGAAAGCGCTAAGGTTTTTCATTTGTTAGGCTTTGGAACAACATCCCCCAAAACCATGTTTAATACTGTTCAAATTGATCATCACAGTGAAGTGAGTTTTAAAAGTAAGATAGGCCTACTGTTTTGATAAGTGCTTGATGTGATTTTCAGTTGCATTTGTATCGTTGTCAGTGGTTAGAGGGACAATAGAGCCCTGAGTAACAGGCCATTAGGACCTGATGGTAGTTAGCAAGTTGGGTACTACCAAAGCATGTCCAGATTGCATAAAAGGAGATTACCATGGACAGTCACATGGAATTTTATTGTGGTCATGACTCATGATGGCCGGTGTGGGGGTAATATGGGTGACCCCTAGTAAGAAAACCTTTTAAAGTCTCAAGGTATATGATCCAACTTTCAAAACGAGTCCTTTTTAACTAGCCACAGCAGTCAACTAGCTAGCTAGGTAGCTGTTTAGCTTTCTAGCACATTCACTCATTTGTTTGTAAATAATTAACAAAATAGTTAGTCACATGGCCAGGGATCAGATTTGAATCTGATTTCAAACCACATACGAAGGTGGTTTGAAATCTGACTTGAAATATCTGATTCCATGTGATTTTTGGTTGTTCAGACTGCAGGAGAAATAACAGATTCTAATCAGATATGTAATTTTTTTTTTTTTTTATAGGATTGGCGTCATTTCAAACTGCCAATGTGAACAAGGCTTAAGAGTAAGATGCCACAGCGGCCTTACCACCATAGAATTATATTTATGTGGTTCCTATAACTTTTTATGACTGGTCTGTAGGCACTATGCCCTTTTTTTATGATTGGCTCAGTAAGTATTAACATGATCAGGAGGGTTGTGTTATAGTCGGGACCACATCCGTACCACCAGGCATTTCCAATGGATGGAATATCAGATTAGTCTCCGCCTGGCCAGGGTGCAGGCATGAGTGTGTCACATGTCATCCCCTCCTGACTCCTCCAGGAGATTTCAGTGTTATGGGTCGTAAAATGAGAGCTAGAAAAATAATTATGTGTATCTGGGCAAGAGGCTGGGTGTCTGTGTTTGGATGATGTATGCAGGCTGAAACTGAAAGCGTGTGTGTCTGTTCCTCACGTTGTGTGTGTCTCTTGCTCTAGATAAGACTAATGGTGACTCCAGTCCTGATGATAAGAAGCAGGAGTCGGACAAGGAGAAGCCTGCTGAAGAGGCCTCTACAGGAGATAACAGCAGGTAAGACAGACCGATGGACTGTAGGACGGACAGACAGACGGGGGCCAATGAGTTCTGGGTGTTTGGAGGTCTGTGCTTGCTCACAACAACAGACTTAACCAGAGCCACCAGACCTACATGTGCATACGCCGTTGACGAATGTCCTCCATCTCACTCTGTTCACTGTATCTCTTTGGGTCTCAGTAGGTTTAATGAACAAGAATTCCTAAACCAAGCAAATTTTCACACAAAAATAAATGTATCAGCATTTGTCAGTTTGCTAGTTATATCCCCATTTGTGTTTGTATATCTTCTATAAACGTTCTTAACTGCACTGTGTGCTAGTTGCCGTCCCATTTCATAATCCCTTTACATGCAGTGTAGTGAAGGCCCAAGAGGAATCCACCTGATGATGAAGAAACCTATCTGACTGACTGAACTGAAGGGAATGTTGGTGCTGCTGACCTGAACTCACTGCTCCTGAGTCCTGACTGATCTGTGCTGCCACCACTTGCACACACTAGTCCAAACACCACCAATCAGAGGTTAACTCCTGTTGCTATGACTACATGTCCATCTCAAATAGTACAAATCCAGGCTCTTTTCTGGTTTGCACACCCACGTCCTTCTAAACCTTACAGAGCAGTGTCTTCCATAGTCTTATTTTAGATTTCTTTTAACGATTTAACTATGGCTGTTTTTAAACTGATGGTAGTAAAAAGTGGTTCCATAAGGAAGATATATTGTTAGTTTAATACAGGCATATCTAACCCATCCCTGACCTCATATTGTTTGTTTAAACTATTCTACTAAGAAGTGAAATGTTGACCATATCATGTTTGAGAAGGTCATGGCAAAAATGGAGTGGGTCAACGAAGCTGTATATTCTGTTTTGGAATATTTGACCAGATAGTCTGTTTTTAGAATCACTTAACGTTTGACATCCCAATATCTTTCAGTTCAACTCAATTCTCCCAATTATACAAGATGGATGATGTATGGTAAGACTACATATACGGTAGTTACTGGTAGAGGAGTCTTTGTATTACTTGTTAGTTTAGTAAATGTAATCAATACTGACCAATATTACTCCTAGAGTAGGTGTACATATTTTTTTCAGAATGTTCTTGCACAGAAAGGAAATACTACTCCAGTGTGACAGTTTATTTTGCCAATAAAGTGCTTTTCTTTTTCTCGCACACCCACATTTAAATGTGTTTTTAAGTCCTCCATTTTGCTGACATTGATGTAAATAAGAGTATTTTTGTGCCTGTCTGAAAGCCTGTTTTTGCCTCCTTTAAATAAAGCAATGGTTCAATAACATTCCTTTTGTCAGTAACTACATTAATTGATTGATATTCAGTTATTTTGCTTATCGAAACAAATGATTAATTATTAGTTTTTAGATGCAGTCAAATATATTGGCACCCTTGCATGATTCACTATTTATTCTAAAAATAAGTTTAAATTAAAAACTTGTTCACACTTCACAGGTCCAAATCAAAACTGGCCTAGACTAGCTTATTCAAAATGCATTAAATTTGGTTGGAGGCAATGATTCTGGTTAACAGAGTAATGTCTCACCTGTGGTAAGTTGCAGGTGCCTACAGGGTAAAAATAGCCATTCAACATGTTTAAGAGAAAACAACATTCTGCTCTATTGTAAAGTACAAGGGGGTGCCAATATAATTGACCTCATCTGTATGTGTTCAAGTGAAGCTGCTTCAATCAATGGTACTGTAGTGTCAAGTCGACGGTTATCTTTTCACAGGTCACAACAATAGTCACATGGAAAACAAGTATTTGCGTAATCTTTTCTCAGATCTGAGCTTTCGGGTCTAAACAAATGGCCATCATTAGCTTAACAGATCGGTTAAGACGATTCAAAACACTTCAATGGAATAAAGATGTTGCTAAAGTGCCTTTCCAAGTCACCATCACTCGAGCTGTCGCAGGGCAAGATATACAGTGCTATCCAACTCCCTAGCCAGAGGCACTACAGGTGTTACATTTACATTTACGTCATTTAGCAGACGCTCTTATCCAGAGCGACTTACAAATAGGTGCATTCACCTTATAGCCAGTGGGATAACCACTTTACGATATATTTTTTTTTTTTTGGGGGGGGTGGGGGGTAGAAGGATTACTTTATCCTATCCCAGGTATTCCTTAAAGAGGTGGGGTTTCAAATGTATAAGAGAAGGGTATTGTCCCACTGTCCATAGAAGCTTAATTTGTGAAACCAATACTTCGTAAAAGCTATAATCGTTCATGTGAACTTTTCATCATGAGTAGCATGAACTGGTGACGTCACCAGTTCACCACTGAAGGTTCATCAATCCTAAACTAACGTTCTCAATATGAGCTTTACAATTCTAGACGACTACAGAAAAATATCACTGCAAATGTACCCCCCAAAAATGCTTTATTAACCAGAACATTTCCATGTGACCGTGAATCCCAATCCAAGATGAAAGTAGAAAAACAGTAGGTAAAGTGCTTTAATTCCAACAGAAAATAGAAAACCTCCTCCCTATGTGCCAATACTGCCCAGCAGTAGATGGGAGAAAGGTTAGTAGAATGTGGGCAGCTCAGTCTCAGTTGAAGGCACCAGGGTCCACATAAGGGTAGGCCAGGAACTGTCCTAGTTTGTTTCCTTCCTTGTCATAGTGCAGCATGCGGAAGCACCGCTCACAGAAGAGACACGGGTCATTTGGGGCAAATGGATCATTTGTGGTTAACCATCTGAAAACGAAACAAAAAAAGGCCAGTTAGTAACTGACAACTTCCGTGCCAGATAATTCTTTAACTCATCATTTTTAAAACTAATGTACAGTCAATTACTAGGGATATGTTTTTTTTGGCCAGGTCATGTAAACAGGGAAAACTCATAACCCAAGTAATGATTATCTTTTATTGTGGGGGACATTTTGTCTCTACACACCTGCCGATGTAGACGTTACACACGGCGCACTTTCTGGTCATGACCCTGTGCTTGTGGGTAAGGAGAGGGTACAGTTTCTTATCCAGGCAGTCATCCTTATGGGCCAGTCTAGAAACATTGGGCAGGGGAAAAAATAAAAAAACGTACATACCATGTCCACACTAATGAGCCAAACTGTACTGAACTAGCCCTGTTACGTATCCACCATAGTTGCTGGAACCTTTCACCTGTCGTGTGGAATGATCTCCAATGCACTTTACAAATAGGAAGAATTGGTGCCTCATTCCATGGAGGGCCTACGGTATGCTGGTGTTTGTTTTTCCTTTCAGTTAAGACCTAGACAACCAGGTGAGGGGAGTTCCTCACTAATTACTAACCTTAATTAACCTTAATTAATGTGGTCCTCTGTAGCTCAGCTGGTAGAGCACGGCGCTTGTAACGCCAAGGTAGTGGGTTCAATCCCGGGACCACCCATACACAAAGAAAAATGTATGCACGCATGACTGTAAGTCGCTTTGGATAAAAGCGTCTGCTAAATGGCATATTATTATTATTATTAATCAATCAAGTACATGGGAGGAGCGAAAACCCGTAGACACTGTCCTCCTTGGAATGAGTTTGACCCCTGTGCTGTAGGCCTAGGGCACTGTTTCCCAAACTCGGTGCACATTTTGTTCTTTGCGCTAACACTACACAGCTGATTCAAATTATCAAAGCTTGATAATTAGTTGATTATTTGAATCAGCTGTGTAGTTCTAGGGCAAAAACCAAAACGTGCACCGAGTTTGGAAAACACTGGCCTGGGGCATTTGACGGCTCCTAGGAGATCATTTTACTGAAGAATGTGTCTTTAAACTACACAACAATACATAAAAAGCAAAACACTATCATAATTTGTGTATACTGTATTTTGATATGTATTGTTGTGTTAAACAGGGCTCATCTGGAAAAGAGACCTTGGTCTCAGCATTGACTCCCTGTCAAAATAAAGGTTAAATAAATAAACCGTGCTGAAAAAGGACAAAGTGATGGGATATCTGAACCAGCACAGTTTGGGAACTGTTTCACTGGCAGCACTGAGGCAGAGTCCTTCTTGGAAACATCACACCGCTATGCCACAAAACCAGCCTTCATGCACAGTTACAGTGCCTGCAGCAAAGAAAACCAGTCAGAAGAATGCTAAAAATACTTAAACAAATCAAATCAGTCTCAGAACGATGACATTTTGAAAGCCTCTAGGCTCTTTATCATGTGAGTGAATTGATCAAAGAAGTGAATTGATCCTATTCATCTAGAAAGGGCAGCACTTTCCCCTGGCCTGCTGCCTTATCAGAAATCTAGCCTTCTTCACAGTATTGACTATTGACACACAGCACTGATATGAGTAAGGGTGACCTGATTTCTGACACATTGATTCCTCATAGATACAGCGAGTTCCAAAAGTAAAGTGTAGACTGTCGGCTTTAATTTGAGCGTATTAACACACTTTGTACATTCAGTGCATTCGGAAAGTATTTCAGACCTCTTGACTTTTTCCATATTTTGTTACGTTACAGCCTTAAATAGTTTTTTCCCCCTCAATCTACACACAATACCCCATAATGACAAACAGGTTTTTAGAAATGTTTGCAAATATATATATATATATATATTTTTTTTATTTTTTTTAACTACTGAAATATCACATTTACATAAGTATTCAGACCCTTTACTCAGTACTTTGTTGAAGCACCTTTGGCAGCGATTACAGCCTCGAGTCTTCTTGGGTGTGACGCTACAAGCTTGGCACACCTGTATTTGGGGAGTTTCTCCCATTTATCTCTGCAGATCCTCTCAAGCTCTGTCAGGTTGGATGGGGAGCGTCGCTGCACAGCTATTTTCAGGTCTTTCCAGAGATGTTCGATCGGGTTCAAGTCCGGCCTCTGGCTGGGCCACTCAAGGCCATTCAGAGACAAAGTGTCATTTTGGGACGCAAACTCAAAATTGAATAAATGTAAACTCTATATCTGACATGGTACTGGTGTCTTGTTAAGACTACCAAGAACCTCTGTGTGACCCTGATTTAGCCCACTGCAGTAAAAGGTTATTAAGGGGGTAAAATTATCTGTTTCAGTCATTAGTAAAGGGCACATCGTTAAAGAGTTATTATTATTATTATTATTATTATAAGAGTACAATTATCTTTTTTAGGTGGGTACATTGTGGGTACCCAAGTCATTAAGCATGTTGTGAACCTAGGGTCACAATATTGAATGCATTAAGGCGTTATCTGTTAGACACCTAGAGAGGAGGAGAGAGTGATTTATTAAGTCCCGAGCTTGCAGACCCTGTAGCTGCTTGTAAATACCCCTACTTGTAACCTGACACCAACCCCTGCACCCATCTCTTTAAGTTCAACAAGTTCACTACACATCACCTGAGAGGATGTCACTAAGAGATCAACAAGTTCAAACACATTTTTTACTTCAAAGAAACAGGTGCACTATCAAGTTACCTAATGACAATAAATATAGTGCCCCATCCGAGGATGTCATTAAGAGGTCAACCAAAAGGACACAGCAAAGCACATCAATCACTTTTTGACAGCAACAGTCTACTATGCTCTCTCTTACATTTGCTGTTTGTTTTGGTTGCGTTTCAGATTATTTTGTGCCCAATAGAAATTAATGGTACATAATGTATTGTGTCATTTTGGAGTCACTTTTATTGTAAATATATTTATAATATGTTTCTACATTAATGTTGATGCTAGCTCTTATTTACAATAAAAGTGACTCCAAACTGACACAATACATTATTACCATAATTTCTATTTGGTACAAAATAATCTGAAACAACCAGAACAAACAGCAAATGCATCCAACAAATGTGTAGAGTCACAAGCTTGATGTGGTCATTGCGTGCGGTGAATATGGGACCAAATACTAAATATTTTACTACTTTACGTGAATTTGTCGCAATACTTTTGGTCCCCTAAAATGGGGGGACTATGTACAAAAGTGCTGTAATTTCTTAACGGTTTACCCGATATGGATAAAAATACCCTCAAATTAAAGCTGACAGTCTGCACTTTAACCTCATAGCTGTATCATTTCTAATCCAAAGTGCTGGAGTACAGAGACAAAACAACAAACGTGTCACTGTCCCAATACTTTTGAAGCTCACTGTAGGGGGGGGAACAACACACCAAGTCAAAGCTCAACATCCAGGTATCAATATGATCAATATGAATGACAAAATATGACCTCTGACCTGATGTCGGTGATGATGACAACGTGCTCGCAGTCTCCCTGGTGACAGAAGAGGTAGGGGTAGCCCACCTTCACCTTCAGGTCGTAGAACCTGGTGTCCTCCATCTTGGCCTTGTGGAACGTGGGGAAGTCTCTAGTCTTTGCCCAATCAATGGTGGTCCTGGAAATACAATGCAATGCAACTTTATTGTCCAATTTGAAAAGTACAGTAGAAAGTAGAGAGGAAGAGAAATTAACTTCAACACCCAGAAAACACGCTTTGGAAATTAATCTTAATTTATACTGAACAAAAATAAATGCAACATGCAACAATTTAAAAGATTTTACTGAGTTACAGTTCATATTGACATAAATAAATCAGGCCCTAAACTATGGATTTCACATGACTGGGAATACAGATATGCATCTGTTGGTCACAGATACAACAACATCTCCTTCGCATTGAGTTGATCAGGCTGTTGATTCTGGCCTGTGGAATGTTGTCCCACTCCTCTTCGATGGCTGTGCAAAGTTGCTGGATATTGGCGGGAACTGGAACACGCGGTCATACGTCGATCCAGAGCATCCCACACATGCTCAATGGGTGACATGGCTTGTGAGTATGCACGCCATGGAAGAACTGGGAGATTTTCAGCTTCCAGGAATTGTGTACAGATCCTTGCGACATGGGGCCGTGCATTATCATGCTGAAACATGAGGTAATGGCGGCGGATTAATGGCACGACAATGGCCCTGAGGATCTCATCCCGGTATCTCAGTGCATTCAAAGTCCCATCGATAAAATGAAATTGTGTTCATTGTCCATAGCTTATAACTGCCCCTACCATAACCCCACTGCACCATGGGGCACTCTGTTCACAACGTTGACATCAGCAAACTGCTTGCCCACACGACGCCATACACATGCTGTCTGCCATCTGCCCGATACAGTTGAAACCAGGATTCTTCTCCAGCGTGCCAGTGGCCATCGAGCATTCGCCTACTGAAATCGGTTACGACTCCGTACACTGCAGTCAGGTCAAGATCCTGGGTGAGGGATGACGAGCACGCAGATGAGCTTCCCTGAGACGGTTTCTGACAGTTTGTGCAGAGATCTTTCGGTTGTGCAAACCCATAGTTTCATCAGCTGTCCGTAACTGGTTTCAGACGATCCCGCAGGTCAAGAAGCCAGATGTGGAGGTCCTGGGCTGGTGTGGTTACACGTGGTCTGCGGTTGTGAGGCCGGTTGGACATACTGCCAAATTCTCTAAAACAACGTTGGAGGTGGCTTATGGTAGAGAAATTAACATTCAATTCTCTGGCAACAGCTCTGGTGGACATTCCTGCAGTTAGCATGCCACTGCACACTCCCTCAAAAACGTTCATGTGGCATTGTGCTGTGTGACAAAACTGCACATTTTAGAGTGGCCTTTTATTGTCCCCAGCACAAGGTGCACCTGTGTAATGATCATGCTGTTTAATCAGCTTCTTGATATGCCACACCTGTCAGGTGGATGGTGTTGGGTTCTAACTTGAAATATCCTTATTCATGTTACCATATTAGAACAATGGAGGGTGGATAAGAACTAGGTGTATGGAAAGTTACTGAGTGAGAAAGGGGAGGGCAGAAAGTTTACATTCTGTCAGAACATGTTATTGTTAAATCTCATGTATCCTATGGAGAGGAGAAGGGAAACAGTCTTGTTTCAGTCACTGATAAGGTAGGACAGCCGTGAGTTAGGGAGGAGTGAGGAATGCGGGCCGAGGTCAGGTCAGACGAAGTGAGAAGGAACAGTTGCCACTCGAGTTCCTGCCTAGCAACAGAGAGATGTATTGGCTGTCCAGATGTGCAAGAGGGTCTCCGCCTAGAAAGAGGGTATAAATATACACTACCAGTCAAAAGTTTGGACACATTCACATCCTACTAATTCAAGGGTTTTTCTTTATTTTTACTATTTTCTACATTGTAGAATAAAAGTGAAGACATCCAAACTATGAAATAACACATATGGAATCATGTAGTAACCAAAAAGGTGTTAAACATATCAAAACATATTTTATATTTGAAATTCTTCAAAGTAGCCACCCTTTGCCTTGATGTCAGCTTTGCACACTCTTGGCATTCTCTCAACCAGCTTCACCTGGAATGCTTTTCCAACAGTCTTGAAGGAGTTCCCACATATTCTGAGCACTTGTTGGCTGCTTTTCCTTCACTCTGCAGTCCAATTCATCCCAAACCATCTCAATTGGGTTGAGGTCGGGTGATTATGGAGGCCAGGTCATCTGATGCAGCACTCCATCACTCTCCTTCTTGGTCAAATAGCCCTTACACAGCCTGGAGGTGTGTTGGGTTATTGTCCTGTTGAAAAACAAATGACAGTCCCACTAAGCGCAAACCAGATGGGATGGCGTATCACTGCAGAATGCTGTGGTAGCCATGCTGGTTAAGTGTGCCTTGAATTCTAAATAAATCACTGACAGTGTCACCAGCAAAAGCACCCCCACACCATCACACCTCCTCCTCCATGCTTCACGGTGGGAACCACACATGCGGAGATCATCCGTTCACCTACTCTGCGTCTCACAAAGACACAGCGGTTGGAACCAAAAATTGTACATTTGGACTCATCAGACCAAAGGACAGATTTCCACCAGTCTAATGTCCATTGCTCGTGTTTCTTGGACCAAGCAAGTCTCTTCTTCTTATTGGTGTCCTTTAGTAGTGGTGTCTTTGCAGCAATTCAACCATGAAGGCCTGATTCACAAGTCCCCTCTGAACAGTTGATGGTGAGATGTGTCTGTTACTTGAACTCCTGAAGCATTTATTTGGGCTGCAATTTCTGAGGTGCAGTTAACTCTAATAAACTTATCCTCTGCAGCAGAGGTTACTCTGGGTCTTCCATTCCTGTGGCGGCCCTCATGAGAGCCAGTTTCATCATAGCGCTTGATGGTTTTTGCAACTGCACTTGAAGAAACGTTCAAAGTTCTTGACATTTTCTGTATTGACTGACCTTCATGTCTTAAAGTAATGATGGACTGTCGTTTCTCTTTGCTTATTTGAGCTGTTCTTGCCATAATATGGACTTGGTCTTTTACCAAATAGGGCTATCTTCTGTATACTCCCCCTACCTTGTCACAACACAACTGATTGGCTCGAACGCATTAAGAAGGAAAGAAATTCCACTAATTAACTTTTAACAAGGCACACCTGTTAAATTAAATGCATTCCAGGTGACTACCTCATGAAGCTAGTTGAGAGAATGCCAAGAGTGTGCAAAGCTGTCATCAAGGCAAAGGATGGCTACTTTGAAGAATTTCAAATATAAAATATGTTTTGATATGTTTAACACCTTTTTGGTTACTACATGATTCCATATGTGTTATTTCATAGTTTTGATGTCTTCACTTTTATTCTACAATGTAGAAAAACTCTTGAATGAGTAGGTGTGTCCAAACTTTTGACTGGTACTGTAAACGTCTTTTCAGCTGTTTCACCCATTGGGTGAATAAACTTGGTTTGAGCTTTTCCTAGTCTTGCGTGAGTTTTACTCTGTTTATTTTAGAACCTAACAATTGGATTATCTTGGCAAAGGAGAAATGCTCACTAACAGGGATGTAAACAAATGTGTGCACAACATTTTAGAGAAATAAGCTTTTTGTGTGTATGAAACATTTCTGGGATCTTTTATTTCAGCTCATGAAACATGGGACCAACACTTTACATGTTGTGTTTATATTTTTTGTTCAGTATGCTTTCTACTAGCCTTGTCTGAGAAAATAGTTTTGATTATACTCTGGCTTAAAGGTTGTTTCCAGTTCATCATCAATCAAATGCTAAGTGGATGAGAGGGAGCACGTAGAAATACTTTTCTAATTTCCAGTGGGTCTTGTAGTGGCCTGGTTTGGCATATTAATGAATTGGATTGTGGCCCATTATAATCTAACACATCTCTGTTTATTCTGCTGTCACATCCCCAAAGGTTAACCCCAGCCATAGAGTTGTGTCTGGGTCATGAATAGGCAAACCGAATGCAATGTTCTTCACCTAATACCTCCCCAAATTCTCATCTCCAGGTCCAATATAAAGTTATATGGCTGAAAAAGTATAGTCCTGATGTAACCTAATATGCGGATCTGCCCCTACCTCTCACTCTCTACAGTATTGTCTCTGCAATATAACAAGCCTGTTTTGTCTTTTTCAGGTTACCCCCTGGCTTCTACGGGCCCATTTCCACGGATGTTCTCTCAATTTTAATTCAATGGCAGTCTACGGTAGAGTCAGCAGGATCAGCTAAGGTGAGAGTTCAAGTTAGCCTAGTCTGAAGTGTTCAGTCAGTCCAGTAGATACCAGTGGGGATGATGGTTCAGTCAGTCCAGTAGATACCAGAGGGGATGATGGTTCAGTCAGTCCAGTAGATACCAGAGGGGGATGATAGTTCAGTCAGTCCAGTAGATGTAGCGAGAGGGGATGATGGAGATGACAGATAGATGTCAGAGAAAGCAAAAGCGAGAAAGAGAGAGCAAGAAAGACACTTACTCGCTCATGTCCTGGCACTCAGGGTGACGCATGTCATTGTAGAAGACCCCTTCAAAGTAGAAGAAGGCGGATTTGAAGTGATCCTGAAACAGACAGTGAAAAGGTTCACCCAACACCAACATGATGATCAAGTCCTATTACGTAGGCTTATACTTTCTCTATGAGGGTGTCTGAGTATGTGGCTGAGTAGCCCAAATGTACACCTCCTTATTATCTAATGTATGAATAAGATGTGGTCTAATCGTATGCCATAGCAAATGTGTTCAAGACTCACAATCAATGACTGTACCTGTGAAGCAGCACGTGTTCCACGTCGGAATGTACTGTATATCCATAGTCAGTAGACAGTTCTTCTTGAAAAGTTGTCCTTTACATCACCGAGCAGTGCACAAGAAATCTACTGGCATCTACTAAATGTTTGGTTTTGATTTGGAAGTAGGGTGGTAGCATCTAACAATTGGATTTATTAGTTTGTTGTGCACTGCTCGTGATGTAAGGGTCGACTATTTAAGACGAACTGTCTACTGACTGTAGATTTACATTCCCGACGGTAGCCTAGCCTTTAGAGCGTTGGGCCAGTAACCAAAAGGTCGCTAGTTCGAATCCTCGAGCCTACAATGTGAAAAATCTGTTGATGTGCCCTTGAGCAAGGCACTTAACCCTAATTGCTCCAGGGTCGCCGCTGACCCTGAGCATGACCCCACTTTCCGAGGGTGTCTCAGGGGGAGTTGGGATATGCAAAAAACACATTTCCATTTCACACATATGCATATAATACACACTTGTACATGTGTGAAACAGGAAAATATAAGCACCCACCTACCATCACAATAGTATGGTTTGAGCGTGAGTATCTCTTTGTGTGTGCGCGTGTCACCTTGCTGATGAAGTCCGGTGCCATGTCGGGCGTGTTGCTGAACTCTCCGAAGACCTGCAGGTCGCTGATACAGCAGATAGCATCCCTCAGGTCCACCAGCCTATGGGAGCCCAGCATCTGAAAGGTCATGTGGGGCCTCACATACTTAAACTGGAAGAGAGCAGAGAGGGCCACACAATGGATACAAAAACATTCTACCGTGCTGATATAACGTGCGTTATAGGGAAATAATGCACGCTCTAGAATGCCTTTCAAGCCAAACTGAAACAAGTATTCAACAATGCCATGGTATAAATTATATTAATAGGCAATATTGTTGTGTCTAATGATGGAGATTGTGAGAATCACCAAAAGTTGAAAATTCCAACAGAGACTTGGCATCGAAGAAGTGAAACGGCACGTACTCTCTCAAATATGGCTGGGTAGAGAACGTTGATGCTCAAAATGATCTCCCCTTCTGGCACCAAGTCAACAAGGTCCTCAGGCCTTTTACCCACTGCTAGGCTCTCCTAGAAGATCAAACAAAAACACACACACACACAAGTCAATCAAATGTCTAAAAACAGCCCATCTTAGCTCTTGTGGGTCATGTTCATTAGGCACCAAACTGAAGAATATGACCCAAGGGTCTGGGTGTGTAGACTGCTGGGTGTCAGTCACGCTACAAGTCAAAGGTCACATCAACAGGTTATACTCTTTGCAAGTGACGCGGCGTTTTTCCAAGAAGTAGCCTTGGAAGTTTTTGAACTTTTGTAGGCTTTTTGAATGGTATTCAATGGACAAAAAATTTAACGCACTGGTCTCCGACGCAAACACCCGGTAGAAGTAAATTCATCCTCAAACACGAATATAAGTTTATATATCTTAAATTACTTACAATTATATAATCGTCAAGCCCACGGAAGTAAAGCGGAAGGGGTGGTTACTTTCACGGGGTATAACTCACCAGTTCATCTTGGTAGTGGTCAACTCTGCTTATCTTATCGATCCTCAGGGTGTCTTTGTAATCCTGCTTCTTCTTTCTCTGTCTGTCAGAACACGAACAAGGCAACACTTTTTTAATGCAGTGATTGAGTATCTATCTGCAGAACATGGAATTGGTGCATTATGTCTAAATGGTCTAGGATGTAATTTGAATAGTAAAATGACAGTAAAATGTTGTAATGTTTGACATTAGTGTTTGCAGAGTGGGGTCAGGTGGCACAACGTTGGTGTCAAGGGGCTCCTCTTCAGGTTGACAGCGAAGATTGTCAATGCTGGAAAAAAATCGACCATGTGAAGATTACGGAAAAAATATAGGTAATTTGACAGCAAAAAGTCTGAACCTCTACTTTATAAAAAACATCTCTGATACAATTAGTTTTGACCAAGATTCTAAAATGGGTCACAAACAAAAACAAAGGGAAGATCCTTCCTGCCCCCTAAATTATATCCCTAGTCCACTACTACAGACTCTGAAGTTCATCACCAAACATCTTATTATTGACAAACGATAACTAGCATATTGAGAAGTTACTGCTTGTCAACTAGACTGACACAATGGCTATCCAGCTAACTAGTGTCCCAAATACATGTATAACTAACCCTTACTGTACAAACCTGCAGATAGCTTTCAGTTCATCCAACGTTTCTGGTGCGATTCCCATCTCCTTTGCAAAGTCGGCATCTTGAGTCTCTTCGTATTTTTCCTCGTAGGAATAGTCAATTCGTTTCAATTTCTCAAGCCATGCGGTTCTGAATGAGCCAACGTGGAATGGTTTGGTGTTTATGTCTTTATATTCAAAAACGGGAATATTTTCGTTCACGTTTGAGCTGCTGCCCGCCGCCATTTTTTCATCTAAATGACGTAAAAATACCCAGGGAACGCTGGGAAATGTAGTGTCTCGAGATAGGAAAATACCAGGTAAACTTCACAGATTGTGGGAGTTATTTTACCGTGGCCCAGTCAAAAACCCCTTACGTCATCCAGTGAAAGTGGGGAGGAGGAGCGCCCATCTCAAATCGAACAGTAATCTGCGCCGCTTGGTCATTTTGTCAACAAGGCAACATGGTGCATTGTCTAGAAACATACAACATATATTTCCATAACTAGTTTTCATTGGGAGGCAGATAAAGCGTTTTTATCAAAAGCAATCGCTTTTATAATATAATAATATGCCATTTAGCAGACGCTTTTATCCAAAGCGACTTACAGTCATGTGCGCATACATTCTTACGTATGGGTGGTCCCGGGGATCGAACCCGCTACCCTGGCGTTACAAGCGTCATGCTCTACCAATTGAGCTACAGAGGACCTTTGCATGGAAAAACACAGAATCCTAATCATTTCTACACGTGCTTAATTACGTCACTTTTGTTTTGCGCCGATTTAGCGGTTGGACAGAATGGGGTACCGGGCTCAGCCCCGGGAAGCAGCCAGGTTCCAAATTGAATGCAATCAACTTTCAGCCGGGGCAAAACACGCCAAACAGTAGAAGCATCTCATTAGCATAGGCTAATTATGGGGCTGAGTTTTGCCTTGTGACTTAGGTGGGTGTGTCCTTGATTACGGAAACCCCCACCGGGCACAATTCAGTAGGCTATTTTATAAAGGTGTCAAACATGGCTCACGTGAAGAATAGGAACATCCAAAAGGTAAGACGCTTTTAGCCTTTTTACTTATTTTTTATTTGAACGTTCAATAGGCCTACTACATTTATTTAAAGGGGAAATCTGGGATTTTGATATCATTGATGGTCAGTCCTTCAAATACATGTCAACAATCCTTCGTCCAAAGGACCCTTCTATGGATAAAATGTCATGATATTATTTGTTTAGGTATTTTGTGTATTTTCACAAAAATAATCTGCTATCATGGGATTGACCATAAAAACTCATCTAAAATGTTAAACCTAATCCTACTTTCTATAGAAGCATTAAATATTATTTTGTATAGCATCACACCCATTACTTTAGAGTTGGAAAGGTAATTTGGTCCTAATAGCTACATTGCTTTGTTGTTCTTAAAGGTCTAATGCAGCCGTTTTAATCTCAATATCAAATCATTTCTGCGTAACAATTAAGTGGGCTACCTTACTAACCACGTTTCCATCCCCAGTTTTTATGCTAGTAAAGTCATAGGCTACCTTATAATTTTTTTGGTTAAAAAGACAGCTGTGATGAAAATAGGAAGTGTCGGTACAATTTTATAAATGCAGACAGATAGGCCCTAATTTGTTCGTTGGACATGGTGGGATCTTTTTGTGTCATAGAATTCATTATGAAAATGGCATTGAAACGCCTTTATGCGCAAATATTGATATAATAACCACCATATCCAAGTAAACGTGGAGTCAGGGGATGATATGGTGTGTTGTCCTCCCACTAACACTCGGTAAACCATGCAGTTTATAGGCTACAGATGAAATAAGTTATGATGAATTTCCACAGGGTGGTAAAAGTGCACCCCTTAACCTAGGGTATGGCAAAGTGAAGTGTGAGAAATACACTCACCAGTTGAATCTCATTGAAACTCTAAAATGCTATTTTGGAGAAACAGCAAAAACAAACACTAAATGTCCCCCAGACATTATCACCCCAATATTATGTTTATATTAGGTTTAAAGGTCTGTGGAATGGCGTGTACAATATCCTACTCAACCTCATCATACATAAGCTACATTGACTAATTTAGCCTACCTTAGGAACAATTCATACAGTGCAACATGAAATAGATGCATTATACACCGCTATCAATGCCGACTTCAAATACTCACATCAATGTGAAAGGAACCAGAGCATAAAACATCTGACTCAGAATGCAAACTATGCCAGATAAATCCTACACATGAATTGAAATAAAAGGCATACATCAAATGAATTTACTAGGCCTACAATTGACAAGGATGCATAAAGACAAACAAACTCGTCCAAGGAATGAAGAAAAATCTACACATAAAGGCCGTGCCCATGATTCAGCACCGCTGAATGGACAGCGCCTCGGTACAGGTAGGCACTGGGTGGAGCTCCGTGGGTTGTGGCTGAATGGACAGCGTCTCTGTCCAGTAGCCAGCTAGAATTAAGCTATTCAGTTTGTGGGAAGTCAGACATTTTCTGGGCACAGTTGAGTAGCCTACAATGCTTATAAGAAAATGCATAACTGGCACGCAGATCTTTAGAAATTGTAGGATACATTGTAAATTGTCACGCATAAGGAAAAAGGTTGCAGACAACCTGCTACATGAAGTCACCCTTGCGGAACGGCGCATACCGTGTACAATGACAGCATCATTGTCTTGTGCGCTCCCACCAAAATTGTTGCTCTGCATTCAGAGATGTTCCTTATAAGCTAATTTTTTGTATTTGCCTGTCTGCATTATTCGCCAAGGAAGGGACACATTATGCGAAATATTACAAAATGTTGTATCAACAAGACTGCTCGAGAAGATTTATATTGCAATATAGTAGCCAACACCGAGGCGGCCCAGCGAAACTTTTTCACCAGGCCAGCTTGTCTCTCTGTCTGATATTATTGTTGCCTACGCAGCATCCTGGGTGCTCATTATATAGAAAAAACAGCCCCTACATCCACACTATAGCCTAAATAACTTAGCAATATTTAATGACGTTTAGCAAGCACGATTGATCTGTTAGAATATCTCATATTAATTCAGGAAGATGGACGAACAAGACTGATAGAGTGAAAGGTGAAAATGCATTATACCAGAGGCAGGTAGGTGACAAGTACGGATGAAGGCAGAGGATGATGATGTGGACCTACGGCATGAAGTTAAAAAAAGTTAGCCCAACTAGGTAATCATTAATTATTTGGATTATCTCAATTATCATTCTGTCACTGCATGACAATGCACATTTATTATAGCCTACAATTGTTATTATCTTTAAGCCCCCCAAAAAAAGACATGTATTTTGAAATGCTCCAAATATTGCAGTTTTTCAGTTGTTCATTTTCATACCAATAGGGACTCTCCTAAGCTGTGCTGTTGAGGAACTACTAGAGCAAGAATACTTGTAGTTGTTTTGTTTGGAACACAGCCTTGCATCCCCGCCATCACACAATTACTGCTGTTTAGGCATTCCAAAAGGTCAATTCTAAATCGCAATCTGGTCAGGTGGGCATTTGAAAGCGTGTTATATTGCCAACATGGCTAGCTAATTTACAAAATACGATTTTACAGTGTTAGATCCACAAGGCAATCCAGAGAAGCAGATCATTTTGGGTCGCAAAAATTTAAACGATTTTACTGGAGTTACAGTTCATATAAGGAAATCAGTAAATTGAAATAAATTCATTAGGCCCTAATCTATGGATTTCACATGACTGGGCAGGGACCCGGGCAGGGACCCACCCTTGGGTGCCACTTGAGAATTAGTTTTCTCCCCAACAAAAGGGCTTTATTACAGACAGAAATACTCCTCAGTTTCATCAGCTGTCTGGGTGACTGGTCTCAGACGATCCAGCTGGTGAAGAAGCCAGATGTGGAGGTCCTGGGCTGGTGTGGTTACACGTGGTCTGCGGTTGTGAGGTCGGTTGGACATTCTGCAAAAATTCTCTAAAATGACGTTGGAGGCAGCTAATGGTTGCGAAATTAACATTAAATTATTTGGCAACAGCTCTGGTGGACATTCCTGCAGTTAGCATGACAATTGCACGCTCCCCTCAAGACTTGAAACATCGGTGGCATTGCTTATATTTCCTTTGAAATTGGTAAATTAGTCACACCTGTGACAAATGCACCGCTTATGACCAAAGAGAAGACAAATAAATAAAGGCACTGCTGTAGCGTTTAGATTGATTCTCAGAGGTTGCGTTTACACAGGCAGCCCATTTCTTATATTTTTTTCACTAATTGGCCTGTGACCAATCAGATCAGCTCTGAAAAAGAGCTGGTGTGAAAAGCTCCGATGGGATTGGTCAAAGACCAATTAGTAGAAAAAAATATCCGAATCGGGCATTGCCCCTAAAAACGCAGCCAGAGGGCTTTGCAGTTTGGCTAGGCGCAGTTTGGCTAGGCACAGTTCTGCATGTACCCTTCTCAGTCAGGTATTGCGCGCTAGTGTAAGGATTGGAAATGATGGCTCCTTGCGTAGCTGATAAACTAGATTTCCCTGACTTTCAGATGGACCCAGAGGATCTCTTCTCCTGGTGCCTGAAACGATGTAAGTCCCCCTACTTCACGAGGCTAAGCTATACACTGCTTTAGATGTTCCCTCTTATGTAAAATAGTTATCAGAAGTCCATAAGCCTTGTAACCATAGTTACAGTATTAATGCCTACAGCACACATCTCAGCTGGTGCAGGCACATTTAAGATTGTGTTGGCCACAATAGATCTTAATACTGTCTGCTGCATGCTGTGATTGCTATAGCCCACATACTCAACTGGTGGACTGCAATCCAGTTTTTTTAGGAACTCTGTTGTGCTTCGAACCCTGGTATCATATAAACACACAAGATGTGGAAGAGTGTGTTGAATTACAGGAAACATGCTTTAAAATGGCTAAATTCTCAACTCTAGCAAGAGTGGTTTGAACAGTTTGGTGTGGTTTGGGAGTTTGTTCCCTTGTTGCTTAGGAAGTCCACTGTCTGCCACTAATGAAAATGCACCAGATGGAGGGTCTGACAAGTTTACGCAATCTTTGGTGACCCCCTAGCTCCTTATAAATCATGCTAGCCCAATGTGTGCCAAAAATGAATTTGACCCAAACCCATTGGCCTCCAAAAACCCTTTAAACTTCTATTTTCCCTTCCCAGGAAATCCCCAAGATGGATTTAGAGACTGCATTGCAGGATGGCGCCGAAGCCCTTGACCTCTTCCTCAACAACCGCTTCTCAGAAGCCTTGGATCTCCTCAGACCCCTGGTATGTCCCATTCACAATCATGATAGCTTGCCTTGAGGCTTACAGTAGCGTGTGGGAGGACCTGAGGCATCCCATCCTTTAAGATAACTGCTCATGTCTGTCTATAATAGTGAATAATTGCTTCTAGAGTTCTTCTCTTTCTGAAGGGTTTTGTCATGTTCTCTCAGGGAGGAGCCAGAGTATGTACCACGCAATGGGCTACAGCAGCATGCTGGTCATGCAGGGCGGGCATGACCTTTGAACCCAAGGACATTGACAAGGCCATGACTGCTCTGAAGGAGTCTCTGCAGACATGCCAGATGTACGGTTTTGCTTCTCTCACAGAAAATGACATGAATGTAGGGCATCTAGTTCTATGGATTTTCAATTGCCAATGCGTTGAAGAAGCTTAATCTCACATGTCAGATTCAGACATTGTTGCGCCCATGGCAGGACTTAAAGCTAGAGTCCTAAATCGAAACATTAGCAAAGAGGTCACTTCGCCTCTGTTTTGGTAAAAGCTGAAGGATGACCTGGAGCAATGTAACTATGGATGCAAGGACTGACCAGCCATGATATAACAATTCAAAGTTTTGAGGCTGTTTGTTTACATTTACATTGTTACTGAACGTTGGCGTAAACCAAGCTTATTTTTGGTTCTGATGGGGTATGAACAGTTAAACTAAGCCCATGAGGCATTTATCGGAGTTATATTCTTCAAAAATCAATCGCTGTGTACATATTAAGTTATGTCCAAAGGTGGCTGTAGCAACTAAGGATTCTAGCTTTAACACAGTACGTTATCTCATCACAGGTTCCGGAGGGAAGACTACCATGGTGGAGGCCATCACTGAGATGTTTTACAAGCAGCCAACTGACAACTTAACTGAAGGTGAGATGGGCATACGCATATCTGTTGTGGTGCTTGCAGGATGATATCCAGTATGTCGACAACTGGACATCTGTACATGTAGTATGATGCATGACTATGGAAACTCACTGGTAGTGTAGTCATCCATACTGAAGTATACGGCATGTTTCATGACTATGGACTTTTGACTAATTTTATTATTAGGGGTCATCATACTTCATCTTCAGGATCTTCAGATGCCCAGCCCACATGGGACTTATAAAACACTATTTGCTGTAGCAAAACAAAATGATAATATATGCACAGTGTATTCAGAAAAAATTGTTTCCCTCATCAATCTACACACAAGATCCCATAATGACAAAGCAAAAACAGGTTTTTAGAAATGTTTGCTAATTTTATTAAATAAACTGAAACCACATTTACATAGGTATTCAGTACTTTGTTGCACCTGGCAGCGATTACAGCCTCCCGAGTCTTCTTGGGTATGACGCTACAAGCTTGGCACACCTGTATTTGGGGAGTTTGTACTCCCATTCTTCTCTGCAGATCCTCAAGCTCTGTCAGGTTGGCTGGAGAGCGTCGCTGCACAGCTTTTTTCAGGTCTCTCCAGAGATGTTCAATCAGGTTCAAGTCCGGGCTCTGGCTGGGCCACTCAAGGACATTCAGAGACTTGTCAAAGCCACTCCTGCGTTGTCGTGGCTGTGTGCTTAGGGATGGTGCCAGGTTTCTCCAGACGTGACGCTTGGCATTCAGGCCGACGAGTTCAATCTTGGTTTCATCAGACTAGAGTATCTTGTTTCTCATAGTCTGAGAGTCGCCTTTAGGTGCCTTTTGGCAAACTAAGCGGGCTGTCATGTGCCTTTTTTACTGAGTAGTGGCTTCCGTCTGGCCACTCTACTATAAAGGCCTGATTGGTGGAGTGCTGCAGAGATGGTTGTCCTTCTGGAAGGTTCTCCCATCTCCACAGAGTGAACTCTAGAGCTCTGTCAGTGACCATCGGGTTCTTGGTCACCTACCTGACCAAGGCCCTTCTCCCCCGATTGCTCAGTTTGGCCAGGCGGCCAGCTCTAGGAAGGGTCTTGGTGGTTCCAAACTTCTTCCATTTAAGAATGATGGAGGCCACTGTGTTCTTGGGACCTTCAATGCTGCAGATATGTTTTTGGTACCCTTCGCAGGGATCTGTGCCTCGATACAATCCTGTCTCCGGAGCTCTACGGACAATTCCTTCGACCTCAAGACTTGGTTTTTGCTCTGACATGCGCTGTCAACTGTGGGCCCTTATATAGACAGGTGTTCCTTTTGAAATCATGTCCAATCAATTGAATTTACCACAGGTGGCCTCAAGTTGTAGATGCATCTCAAGGATGATCAATGGAAACAGGATGGAAACCTGAGCTCAATTTCGAATCACATAGCAAAGGGTCTGAATACTTATGTAATAAAGGTATTTCTGTTTTCTGCTCATTTCTAAAAACCTGCTTTCGCTTTGTCATTATGGGGGTGTGTAGATAATCCATTTCCAGAATAAAGCAATGTAACAAAATGTGGAAAAAGGAAGTGGTCTGAATACTTTCTGAACGACACTGTGTACATATACTACATCCACATTAGTTTAAATGTAGGTGGGTTTATTCGGTCTTTGACTGACGGGCATCTCTTGGTTTGCTCCTTGCCCACTGCAGAGAGATGCATGCAGAGCTGTGCTATGCTGACGGTGCTAATGCAGAAAGGCTGCACTCACCTTTCTGGAACGAGAGCATGATCAGCTTCACCAAAGGGAGGGCATCAAGATCCGCAACAGCTTTCTGATCTACAAGTGGGCAGGGTTTTTTCTATTATTATTATTATTATTATTATTATTATATAAAACAAACATTTGAAGGGCTTTTACACTACTGACCCAAAGCAAGTTTACAGAGCTGGCCTGGTTACGCATGAACTGGTTGACTCGATAATGTGAAAAGGGTATTATGTTTGGGTAGTCCAGTCACAGGTGGCTGTGTGACACCTTAATTGGGGAGGACTGGCTCATAGTAATGGCTGGAATGGTATCAAACATGGTTTCCATATGTTTGATTACAATTCACTCCATTCCAGATGATGATTATTATTAGCCACTGTCATCCCTCACCAGCCTCCTGTGCTTCAGTAGAATAATGACTGTGTTCACAGAATTGATGCACTAGAAGGAAATGCATCAAATGTTATCAAGCAGTGATTGTTTTTAGCAAGGTCACATTTGGCAAGTCAAGTATTTTGGGGGACCTTGCATGGTTCATGGGCGGCGCTGCAATTGGCCCAGCGTCGTCCAGGGTAGGGCCGGGCATGGGGATGTAGCTCAGTTGATAGAGCATGGCGTTTGCAACACCAGGGTTGTGGGTTCGATTCCCACAGGGTATGAAAAAAATAATGTATGCACTAACTGTAAGTCGCTCTGGATAAGAGCGTCTGCTAAATTACTTAAATGTAAAAAAAAAAACATATTGTACTCAAGTTCATAGTTCAATGTATGTAGTTCTGTCCTTGAGCTGTTCTTGTCTATTAATGTTCTGCATTATGTTTGGTGCTGACCCCAGGAAGAGTAGCTGCTGCATTAGCAACAGCTAATGGGGATCCTAATAAAAGAACAGAATACCTGTATGTTTTCTCCCTCTCTACCAGGGAATGTAAGTTATGTCAACCATGGCAAAGAACCAGGGTCTGACCAGATGAGCACACACACTCACTTCAGGTGCGAGCGTGAACACTGGGCATTGGTTCATTTAACTTGGTAAGCGCATTGGTGTTTAGTGTTTGCACCTCCCCGCTATGGGTGAGGTCAAAGCTGGAGGGACAGGCAGATTAGTAAGAGTCACTAAAGCGGTCAAATGTAAGATTCACAATTATGAATGTTTATCTTCATTGGCCATTTTTTTTTGACACAGAAGGTTTTTGTTTTGTGCTCCTCAAATGTCAAAGGTCACTGTCCTCACCGTTTGGTTTCCTCTTTCAGTATTTGTCTCTCTTGCCGAGCAAGGTCCTCCGAACTACTGGAGTGGATGGGTTTCTCTGGAGACCGGGTAGGTGACAAGGAGTAGTCTCACCACTTCTCTCACTGACAGAACTATGCCGCATCACACACCGGCCGCCTTGCAAAATACTCCTTTTCTCTTGGATAGTCAGTGGGGAGTCTTTTTTGAAGCGGGCCTTCAAGAGACAAGCAAAGTAATTATTGTCCCCTGACGACTGAGTGCTTGCATATGTCAGAAAATAATAAATCTGTAAATGTTTGAAATGATAAATTTCTTTAGTTCACTCACCATTATGCCTCGTAGAATTCAGCCAATGACGCATGCAATGAAGTGGATGTTGTTGACAGAGGCTTGTTGTGCAGGGAAGTGGGTCTGTCCCCCAGCTGAGGAGGGGGCAGCCAGCAACAGCCTGCCGCTCCATCCTCAGCACTATGTGCTCCTGACGTACTCACCTCATCAGCGTCATACTGGGTAAGGTACAGATCTTAGATCAGCTTTCCCTCCCGAAACCTTACCGTAACCTGGGAACTGTAAGTTGGGGAAAACCCAAAAAAGGTCCCAAGACCTGTGTCCAGGCTACAAACATTGACCTCTCCCCAAACGCCACCTGGCCACTGGAGTTTTATGTGGATAAAGGAGGCCCTCTGGTGGTGAAAAGTCTAAACTGCTCCATTGTTACTGCAGTACTGTGATCATCAACTCTACTTGAGTCACACACTTTCACTGTGCTTTAAAAAAGTCAGTCTCCTGCTGGTTTCTTATGTGACGAGCATTTCATCCATTTGTATTGACTATTTAGCTGCGTTTACACAGGCAGCCCAATTCGTGGTATCTTTTTCAGAACCAATCTGATTGGTCAAAAAGACAAATTAGTGAAAGATCAGGAATTGGACTGCTTGAGTAAACACAGCCTTAGATAATGGGTTTTACTTCTACAACAGACATTAGGGTTGAGTGATGCCTTGTCTTTCCTTCTCTAAGGTACTGGTGAGGGGGAACCTGGTAGAGGCTGAACTTCTTTCTGAGCCTACATTGAGAAGTTCCCCAATTAAGTGGAACAGCAGTCCCCTTCCTGCAAAAAATCTTCCCACTTGCCCCCCTCCCGTTAACATCGACTGTGGTTGTTCTCCAGCCCTCATCTATTCTACCAGGCCACAGATTGCTGTGCTCAAGGGGTAACTTTGAATTTGTGGAGTAATCTCCCTTTTTAAGAATGGTGTCTTCATACATTTTCCTGGGTCGCATTATTCATTGGTACCAAACGGAAGAAAACCGACAAACTGGGAGAGAGACTTCCTAAACTTTTCAATGAGAAACGCTTGTGTTCTGTTGCAAAGCATTTTGCTATGGCGTGCCCTTAAATGAATATGACCCCGTCTGCTATGCTACAAGTCATAAAATCAAGCCCTCTGTCTAACAAGAACCATATCTCACCGTTTTGTTATCCGTCCCCCAGGCCCAGAAAAGAAGTTCCTGGAGTGCATAGCGGCGCAGCAGGAGTGGCGTCAGATCCACCATCTGTGTTACTGGGAGCTTTGTAGCCCGTCCTACTCCTTCCAGCAGGTTTGGCTGGAGGCTCTCTCAGTATGCAGACCTTCTCTCCCCGCAAAGAGAGCAAGTGGTCCCAGGTATAGTACACCTGTAGCAGCCTGACTAAAACCATTTAGGACTTACTTCCTGGGTGTAGTTTTGTCACACATACACCGGGTAGGTGCAGTGAAAAGTGTTGTTTTACAGGGTCAGCCATAGTGGTACGACACCCCTGGTGCAGATTAGGATTGCGTGCTTTAAGGGGACATCGACAGATTTTTTCACCTTGTCGCTCGGGTATACGAACCAGCGACCTATCGGTTACTGGCCCAACGCTAACCGTAGGCTACCTGCCGCCCTAGCAGCCTAACTAAAACATTTAGGAATGACTTCCCGGTCACAGATTAAGGGCCCTCTTCCAGTAATTTGAGTTTTAACTCTCCCTCCTCTTTCTTCCCCAGCCTCTTTTTACCATCGCTTACTGTCTTTCCTCCTGCTCTTTACAGCTCCCCCATGTTATAAAACTGGAGGTCTGTGTACTGTCTACCCCTTTTTTTCATTTGAAATGTTGACTTTTTGGTCTCTCTGGCAGGCTATGTACGTGAGTTCCAGAAAACTTCCATCCTCAGGCATGATGCCAGAGGAGGAGGTGAAGAAAACCGGAGAAATGTGGAACTGTTGTTCAGGTATGTCTTTGTCAATAAAGACACATTTTATTTGTATGGCACCCAAAGATACTCTAACTTGAAAATAAGTAGGTCCACACTCCCCCAAAAAAAGATTACTCTATTTTCAGGACAGCATAAATGTAATTTACATGAATCATAAACTGAACCAAAGGCACTGTCACACTGATGAGAAGGTGGGTTGTTAAGGTTTGTAGCTATGGCTAATTTATGTCTGTATAGGCAAGTGGAGGAGCCTGCAGGCTGGGATTGCAGGGAAATCCATCCCAACTGAGAAGTTTGCCGCGAAGAAGGCTCTTGCGGTACAGTGCCGTAACCCCAGTGACGCTGTTGATTCCTGCCATGGTGAACACTTAATTTTAAAAAATTATTTAATTATTTTTACTTCATTCAAAGCAAACATGTTCACATGTTTTTTTAAATGTGCTATTTAGGTCTAAAATGCATTTTCCTCATAACAGGAAATGATATATGTTTGGCAATTTCACCATCGTTAAGCAAAAGGCCTGAACTGACACAGAGCATTCTGGTCACTGTCGAGGAAAGCTGAGGAGCAACTGAAGAATGACCCAAGTGAGATTACCGGCCACAATGCTCTAGGTCTAATCTATGGTCCGATGTGGGTAAGAAATGCCAGTCCGATTTCTGGATCCGTCAGCCCTGTCTAATACAGAATAATAGTTTTTCTTTTTTTTCCCCCTCCCAGATCCATCAGAGTACCATGTGGATGACCAGTGCATGGTCCAGATGCTAAAGGGTCTGTGTCCTACGAGACACCTGGGCCATCTGGACCAGGCCCAGCTCTGCTTCACACACACGTCCTGTCTCCAGGTACGGCTATCTTATTAGTCATGTTTTCATTTTCTTGTGTGGGGTGTACATGGACCAATACAGATTCATATAATTTATGTTAGCTTGTGTGTAAAAAAGTAATATGGAGGCATTGCTCAGCCATAATGCGAGAGGGAAGTTGTGCATCTCTATACTTCAAGCTTGAGGGACATTATATTTAGTCTAATTTGTGCCATTTTTTTGGGGTGAAGCTGCTGCGGCCATTAAACGTTTACATTTTAATGGTTTCAAAGGCTCACTTAAGTGACAGTCAGAGTTCACAAGGGGCCATTATCGCCATTCACTGATCATTTAGAATGTGGGTATTGCTGTTCTCAGGGTGCAGCTCAGGGGTTAATCTCAATAGTCTCGAGATGCCACCATGTTCAAGACTATTGAGTGTCCCAAATGTAATCGATCGTGGTTTGCTTTCTTGGCATCTGATTTGTTGTGGTGGTCTTTTGTTTTTACAGAAAACAGGATCAAGTACACTTTCTACCTTTGTGCCATACAGCATGAAGTGAACTGGCCCTACAAGCAGCAAGGAGACTTGGGAAGGCTACCACCACCATAGAAAATGCCAAGTAAGTGTCTATTGAAACCAGCACTACTTTAGATGCATTGTTTACTGCCTAGGGATGAAGAAGACATGTTATTAAGACTAGTCCTAGATGTTTACAGGATGAACTACAAGGGTTATAGGCATGAAGTCGAGGCTTCACTTCTTTATCCATGCTGCACTTAACACACAATGGGGACCTCGTACCAAACCTCTCCACCCCAGCGCATCGCCAGCTTGAGTGACGCTAAGGTAACGGGAGCTACTGCTAACGTGGAATTGCTGAATGTCTTGAACCATTCTAACTTCTGATATGGAGGTGTACAGACTTGTAAGAGCCTTGATTATAGTATGGTAGAGTACACTTAGAAAAAAGCCTGCACCCTTTTAAAATAGTAAATGTTGCAATATGAAAATTTGACCCTTTTCTGTGTGGGCCACTTATGACTTGAGATCTTTGAGCACATAACTCATTAAAGCAATAAATCTTTCCATTAGGACGATAGCATGTAGCCTACTTTTTTACAAGAAAAGTGGAGCTACACACTTATCTTGGTTAGATTTGGCCTCTATTTTTTGAATAGCCTATGATTTGAGTCTTTAAAGACATGTACCTGTAATGGTTTGTCTGTTCTCTTATGGTTTATGCTGTTATACATCTCTGCTCTGTTTTAATTGTGTGCTAATATTGAACCAATTAAACTACATTTGAACACATGGTACTTTATTACCTGCAGATATGAAGGTGTAATGGTATTGCAACATTTTACCTGTCATTGTACTAAGTGATGGGTTGCTCAAAATATTTTGACAAATAAAACGTATTCGTTGTAATGGATGAATTTGAGATTTTGTTTTTTTTAATGAATTGTCTGCCATTAACTCACTGACAATTAGATCCTACAATGAGCACATTTATTGTCACTGTCAGATCTCAATAACAAATGCATCACACCTACAAACTGGCACATTACTGTTATGTTCCCTACAGCAAATTAACTGTTCAGTCAGTTTTATCAGAGGACTTTCTTTGTTACTATTCAGACTTTGGTAGTACTGTACACAAATCCAAAATCAGAGGTTTGCTCTGTTATAAAGGCAGTTTACTGTATAATCTAAATGCAACTGACATGTTTCATATATGTGTGTGTGTGTGTATATATATATATATATATATATATATATAGTAACAACAAGTCAAAAGCTGACACCTACTCATTCCAGGGTTGTTTTTTTTCTACATTGTAGGAGTAATGTGAAGACAAACTATGAAATAACAACTATGGAATCATATAGTATCCAAAAGTGTTAAACAAATCAAAACATATTTGCTTCAAAGTAGCCACCCTTTGCGTTGACAGCTTTGCATACTCTGGTGCATTCCTCTCAACCAGCTTCATGAAGTAGTGTCACCTGAAATGCTTTTCGCATTGGAGTTCTACATATGCTGAGCACTTACCAAACTTGACTGGTACAGTGTGTGTTTATATAAATACAAACAAAAGTATGGACACAACTTAAAATCAGTGGATCTGCCATTTCAGCCATACATGTTGCTGACAGGTGTATAAAATCAAGCACACAGCCATGCATGCAATTTCCATAGACAAACATTGGCAGTAGAATGGCCTTACTGAAGAGCTCAGTGACTTCAACGTGGCACTGTCATAGGATGCCAACCTTTCCAACAAGTCAAGTTCACAACTTTGCCTGCTAGTGCTACCCCGGTCAACTGTGAAGTGCTGTTATTGTGAAGTGGAAACGTCTAGGGAGCAACAACGAAACACGCCGGGCGGTGATAGGCCTCAGTCTCACAGAACGGACAGCTGAAAAGCATAAAAATAAATAAAGGTCTGTAGTCTGCAACATCATTCCAACGCCTGGAAGCAAGGTCAGCACAAGAACTGTTCGCCGGGAGCTTCATGAAATGAGTTTCATGGCCGAGCAGCTGCACACAAGCCTATGATCACCATGTGCAATGCCAAGCGCCGGCTGGAGTGGTGTAAAGCTCGCCGCCATTGGACTCTGGAGCAGGAAACATGTTCTCTTGAGTGATGAATCACAGGCAGAACCATCTGGCAGTCCTAATGACAAATCTGGGTTTGGCGTATAACAGAGAGAACGCTACCTGCCCCATGCATAGTGCCAACTGTAAAAGTTTGCAGAGGAAGAATAATGCTCTTTGGGGCTGTTTTTCATGGTTTGGGCTAGCCCTTCGTTCCAGAAGGGAAAACTTAACGCTACAGCATACAATGACATTCTAGGATGATTCTGTGCTTCCAACTTTGTGGCAACAGTTTGGGGAAGGCCCTTTCCTGTTTCAGCAAGGACAGTATCCCCATGCACAAAGCGAGGTCCATAAAGACATGGTTTGTCGAGATCGGTGTGGAAGAACTTGATCGGCCTGCACAGAGCCCTGACCTCAACTCCATCGAACACCTTGGGATGAATTGAACGCCGATCAAGTAGTCAAGACTAATCGCCCCAACATCAGTGCCCGACCTCACTAATGCTCTTGTGGCTGAATGGAAGCAAGTCCCCACAGCAATGTTCCAACATTTAGTGGAAAGCCTTCCCAGAAGAGTGGAGGCTGTTATAACAGCAAAGGGGCCACCAACTCCATATTAATGCCTATGATTTTGAATGAGATGTTCGACGAGCAGGCGTCCACATACTTTTAGTCATGTAATGTATATTCCAGAATGGAAGTTATGCTCTAATATTGAAAATGCAGAACAATCCACTTGCATGCGTTCAGAATGATTGCAGCATCCGAGGATCACTGACGAAAGTGCTGCTCCGAACGCTCAGATGTGTTTGTAGTGTTTGCGCGGTGATGCTTCAAGAGGTTTTTGGTGAGCCGGCTCATCTGACTCCGTCTACGTAAAAGAGCCGGCTCATTTTGCTCCCAAACGGCTTCTTCGTTAAAATGTTTAAAGGGAAATGTCACTTTTTTTGTATTTATTTCTTTACTTCAGATTCATCTCCAGCACCTTCCAACATCAACATATGTGAAAATGGCAGCACGTTTTGCTTTGTTTATTGGAAAATGAGAGGAAGGTAAGTGTTTCCAGTGACATCGTCATTAATGTGTGTCAGCAGATTTTAACCAATTATGAGAAGGCATTGCCTACTAATTGTCTAATAATTGGTTGACTTCATAGGAAGATGTTTCCAATCTTTTTGACTGCAAAACATATAAACGTGCGGGTTTTTACATATGTTGTGGTGGTGCTGGACATGATGAATATGAAGTTTGACATTTTAGAAATGTCCCTTTAAAATTCGAACTAGAACCATGAAAAAAATGCTGTAATTTCTGCCAAAGCCCAAAATTTAGGCTACCATTATGTCAGATCATGAAACGCACCTCCAAATACATTTTTACCTGGCCAAATTATTAGATGGCACTGAAACAAATCAGCTATGGGACCAGATTGACACGCCTTCCCACTTTATTGTTTCTGCAGTGAAGATTCACCCTTTAGATAATTATTTTGTAATTTATCTGCAGAAAAAAAAGATTTGAGCTCCTAAAGAGGCAGCACCAGGATTCACAGGGCCAGGGTGTCCACTCTGGACACATGGAAAAAGCAGCAGCGGACATTTCTGAACTCTTAACCAACGGGCCTTTACATCCATGAATGTGTATCAATAATTTGTCACTATTTCTGGAGGCCTCTAAGATGTATTGTTCAGTGGTCCTCTGTAGCCTGGGGCCAGGAGCACGGCGCTTGTAACGCCAAGGTAGTGGGTTCGATCCTCGGGACCACTCATACAAATAAAAATAAATAAATGTATGCACGATGACTGTAAGTCGCTTTGGATAAAAGCGTCTGCTAATCATAACATATTATATTATTATTATTATTATATTTATTAGTTTTTCTCTCTCATTTATTTTACATGCTATCAGATTGCCAAATGCTACTAGATTGCCAGTAAGGAGGATAAAAAATAATCTATAAATGTATTGTATGGATCCTGTGAATTGAAATAATAAAAACTTGATATAAAAAAATAAAAGCAGTAGTATGGGTATGCACTAAGGAATTAAATGAACGAAGCTCTTTCACTTGATGTGATTCGCCTGACGTTCACCAAAAGATCTGTTCGTTCGCGAACGACCCATTACTAGTGCCAACTGAGAGCCGGGGGGAGGAATAAAAAGGATGGAAGGGAAACAGAGACGAAGCAGAAAAAAATGTATAACATAGCAATCCAAAGCTCTTGGAAGCAGGGTACAAAGACAAGGCGGTGAAATTCTTAAAATGTTTAAAGAGAAGTCAACCCAACCCACAAAGCAAAAAGGTAAATCTCTACGTTACCAGATTTTAGTTCATTAGCCACGTTAGCTAGCGTAGTCGCTGACGTTTTCTAGCTAGCCCGTTACACATTAAACATCGATTTAAAATACGATTTGGCAACTTGCCTTGTAATGTTGTCACTTGCAGTGCACGGATAATAAAATGCAACGAATAAATTATGAAATGGCTAACTTAACGTAATTAACGCTTTAAAAAACTGCTCACGGCGAAGGAAGAGTGACGTTTCTTTAAATTGCTAATTAGCATGCCAAACAGTATGTATATTTAGGTCTTTAACTAGTTGATTAGCCATTTCTTAGCCAATTTTGTTGATTTGATAAGGTTGACATCATCCACTGTTGAATGTCTCAATTGACAAGCTATGTTTCATTTTATAGTTCTGTTTCAGCCCAGTGACGAATGTGGACTGGCTATGCTAACTAGCCAACTGGCAATGCCATTGCTAACTTGTACAATTAGCTAGCTATAATTTACTAACGTTAGCTAGCCTAGTATGAAGCCAGCTAAATGTTGGATTGCCAATACCAGTTTGCATTATGTGGTCAATGGAGCCAAGCTCCCAGTCTGGGATGTTATCTCCCCTAATTTAGTGGTATTTTTTCTTTCGCACAACAAAGGTCAACTGACTAACAAAAGTGATGACTATAAAAATTGTGCAAGTTATGCCAACTAGGGCTTGTCTCCAGTGTCCTCATGAGAGAAAATGTAATTTGAAAATTGGTATCAATATAGGCTTGATACTAGTTTAGTAAGGGACTTGGCTAGTTAGCCTGCCACAAGCCATGCCTGGTTGTGGTTGTATTGATGTGCATGATGATGATCTAACAGTGCCACCAAGGCACAATCACCTGATTCGTTTATTGCTCACAGCAGCCGTGATATTTTGTAATCGGTTGCTTTCTTGTCTGTCCTAAAAGTGTTTTTGTCTGTAATGAAACACTTATGTTTGTGAGTTAATCGTGGTGCTTGCAATCGGCTGCTTGCATTATGGTCAATCTTTTAGCCCGCCAGCTACCAATCATATTTCCAAAACTTCTAAATGGATATATATTTTTGCCATCTGTGACAGGTAACATATCATGGGTTATAAAAAAAAATAGTAGGCCTATGTCAATGCTAGTATGTCAGTGCAGAAGGGTACCTATTAACCTTTGTTAATAAGGTAGATGGCAATTTCCACAGCAGCCATATTGTAATAAAACCTAAGCCGTACCACTTGTCTTATAAAACAGAACACATTCTGTTAGCTAAACACTTGGCTATGTACAATTGACAGCAATGATTCGCTCTGTTAGCCTAACTGTCAGCATCATACAGTTCGCTAACATGACCATTTACATTCACTAGTATATTTAGTTGTACCTGAGTACTCAAGGTTTGATTCAAGAGTGTTTTTTATAATGGTCACCGGGGAGATGACCATAGTAGCCTATTTGCCTCTACTCAAATCAAAGTTGATTGGTCACGCAGGCATGGATACAGCAGGTGTAAACACTGAAGTTAAACGCTGACTTGCAAGCTCTTCCTCACCAATGCAGTATTCAATATCAAGGAAAGAAATAGAAAAGTGGCTGTTTCACGCTCTTTGGGCAGACATGGGTATTTATAGGAAAAGGAGTTTGTGGGGATTCCAATTACAGAGGGAGGTAACATGGCTCGCAGGACAAGGTGAAGGAGTTTGTAGGGATTCCACCGTCGGAGCAGAGGAGTTAACGTGGCTCGTGCAGGACGAGGTTAGTGAGATGAATATGGCTTGGTCTCACCCCTAATCCCTTAATTGAATGATTGACCTAGAGCTGAGGGAATGGTAGAGCATTAGCCAGGGCTTTGCTTTCCGGCCACAGTAAGGTCTGATAGACAGTGGCCAGGAAACCAGATCGACATATTCCGCTTTTATACATTTATTCGGTCGACCAAAAACTCATGTTTCAAGGAAGAATATAAGGATTCAAGAAGATTGCATCTTGATTGAAGAAAACCGCCACCCTCTTCAGTTCAGTATCATGCATTAATAAGTTTACTTATTCAACCATTAAAGATGAGTATCTTATCCTCACCTGTCACTATTCTCCTCCGCCGTGTCCATCAAAACATAGGGTGTCTGCTACCTGTGTAAGCTTTCACAGGAATAGCAGCGATGCATCGCAGAGGCTTAAGTGCTACCGGAGAGAACAGTGAAACACTGGGCAGTATACTCAGACTGTTGGTTAGGCTGCTGCAAGTGGTCATGGGAAGACAACACAGAGAGCTGCTTTTGTGTTGGTGGAAAAAGCTTAGCACATTCTAATTGAGCAACCAGAGCTGGATATATTCAGCCGCGGCTCATGGAAGCATGACCAGATCTCCACTACAGCTCGGCTCATGGAAGCCAACTGGATTCTGGGAACAAAGTAACCTTAGTTTCGGTGTGTGCCCTGATGTACGCCGCATGGTAGTCTGACCTCAAGAGCCTAGTGTTTTGCCCTTAAGATTGAGGCCAGTTTCCCGAACCAGATTAAGGCTAGTCCTGACTAAAAAAAACACTTTCGATTGAGAATGAGACCGCTTTTAGTCGAGGACCGTCTTAATCTGCCCTGGGAAATGGCCCTGTGAGTTCTCTTCGAAATGCTTAGCTTTGTCTCTCCTTCTGAATGTGCCACGTCATGCCTCGTTCTGTCTCTCTCTCGCTTTCTCTCCTCCTAGCCTTGTTGGACACCTTGACGAGGAACGGCAGCTCTGCGGGGAATGGCGCGCGCACTGCAGACAGCGCACTACAGCCTCCTCGAAGAGCACCAATGCCCGGCTCTCCAGGGGAGGGCCAGGAGGCCGGAGGGGCGAGCCCAGCACCAAGGGCTTCAATTAAGGATCTCAGGTGGAGGGAGGCAGAGGTGAGCAGGAACCTTGTTTCTTTTTTCCCTTGATCAGCCCAGTCCCGTAATCTGTTTGGGGAATGGCTATCTGTGTGTAAAAGTCTGTTCCGCCTCTGCACTCCTCCCTGACAAAACTATATGGTACGGCCCTCTGTCCCACTTCTCATGTGCGCAGCAGGCAGGCCTGTGTGTCTAGTTGTGCTGCTTCACTCTGGTGCGTTCTCATGTGGCGATTAGGAGGAGGGCCACTTTCAGCCTGGTTGGGGTTGTTGTATGATTACCAGACCCTGAGTTTTAACAATCAATGAAATTTAGGAGGCTGACACTGTGACACATTTGGGTGTTCTTCTCTTTTCGTTTGGCTACCTGTTAAGTGAAGATGAGGAAATGGTGAATTGTAAATTCCTCTGACTTCCCTCACTGTTGCTTGTGTGTAAATAGATCATAGGTTACATGATAACCTGATGGTGGTTCTTCCCACAACAGGAAATTGACAAGGATCCGTCTCACCTCACGTGAGCATGCTCTGAACACACAAATCAGATATATTTTAGATGAAACTGAAAGTGTATCCTACACACCAAAAATAAACTAACCCACTTTCTCATGTCAAAGCCCTGTTTCACCGAGGGACCATTAGTCAAAAGCTTTATGCTTGACCTTCTGACAGTAGCTAACCCTTACTAGCCTAATCCCCTAGTCTTTTTTATCTTGCAAAGACCCTTATGCCTGGGTTTCTAAAATCAGAGCACCAGACAAACTTCACTAGCCTGTGGATTAGAGGTCTATAACCTTTTTCTAGCATTAGGGCTACTTTTTAAAAAAATTCACAACGCATGGCATGCTTCAACTTATTTTTGAAAGCTTTCAACAGGGCTCCATTCTTCTCCTCCTCTCCCCTGTGACTCTTCCCTGGGTCCTTAGTGTACAAGAGAAAGTAGTGCAGTATGTTTTCTGTCAATATACCTGGTAAAATAATTAAGCAATAAGACTCCGAGGGGGTGTGGTATATGGTTAATATAAACTACTTCTAAGGGCTGTTCTTCTGCACGACACAACGCTTGCATTTTAGTCATTTAGCAGACGCCTATCCAGCGACTTAGTTAGTGAGTGCATAAAGACAAAAAACATTTAAAAATCATATCACATCAAATGGCTACACACTGAGTGATAAACAAACGTGGCGCACTACTACAGGCAATATTGTTGGAAATTAATTGGCAGACATTTAATTTAAAAAATTAATTAAGCCAATAGTGGCTAGCCGGGGGTGGGATAATGTCAATATTAAGTGCTGGTTAAATAGTAGCTGGGAGCTTGTGGTGTCTGGATACTTGTGAGATTTGTTTATGACAGTTGGCGTGTGGAACACGTGAAATTTGTATGTATTTCAGAATTGTTTGGCGAGCTACTCATAGGTGGCCAAGTAGCTACTGATCGGACCTGTTGGAGATCCCTGCTGGGGATTATATAAAGGCAAGTGATGTAAATCCGAGATCCATCAAGTTCAGATGACCATCCTGGTTTGGGGGAAGAAGTGGTATTCAAAGTCTGGGTCAGTGGAGTCGCCAAAAACAAACTTTTTTGAGGGGGAACTAATAATTAAGAGTACAGATTATTGTATGGGAAACGGTTTTCACTCCTCCTTTGTACTTAATTGATGAATTAAGGTCACTGATTATAAGGAACCCCCTCACCTGGTTGTCTAGGTCTTAATTGGAAAGGAAAACCAAAACCCAGCAGACACTCAGGCCTCCATGGAATGAGTTTGACACCCCTGGGCTACATGGTCTACTATGATATAGGTTGAATGTGATAGTCTGCCTATAACCAGCCTGAGTAGGCCTACAACTCCATTCCTGTTTAGAGAAATTAATCAAATTGGAAATGAACTATTATCAGGCTGGTTATTGTGATGCATGTCTGTTGAATTTGGAAAGCCACCCGTGATTCGCCCGCCCTCGCCGCTGTAACGACCAGAGCCGCTTACTGCGGGCCGCGGCCGCGGCACACTTCTTTACTAAACCACATAAGCAAAATAGTATGTAGTAAGTTAGCATGGGTCTTTGGACACGGACACTCCATTCATTGCTGGGATACTGGGCTCATGATTTCAACCCCTTGTGAGGGGTTCTAGAATGATCTCCCTGAGAGTTCTTGTTTAACACATCTCTTCCTGTGTCACTGTTGCATCACTGCTGTCCCCATAGGCCAGGGAGGTGGCTGGGACTGGGAGCTCCGAGCTTAATTGATGTCTCTGGTGAACAGAAGTGTTTCTAATATTGGGCCAAGTGTGGCCTAGGCTCCCACCACCTTCCCCAGCTGAGCAGGTCGCTTGGACTGCAAGTTAGATGGTTCTATTGGGCTCCATGTTTGTTTGCCTCTAACATCTTTGTGTTGCGCCTAATTAACCCTGCAGTTGACCTACAGTAGCACTCATAATCCCCCAGTCTAGTGTGGTGTACTCAGGCTAAACTTCTCTGCCTGTCTTATGGGAGAAGGCTGCTGTTGAAACACTTACTCAGCTCAACATTTTGAAAGTTGGGTTTGCAGTGTTTGCTTAGCTAATGACAGCGAAGAGTATCTGTGTATTTGTATGCTAAGTCTTTCATGGCAGAGCTGTTTGGATGGCTTGTTGTGGTTGGTTTTGCCCCATTGATGGTGTGTGACCGTTATTCAACTGCTCAATGAGGACACTGCAGTCTCCGCAGTGTTCTACATACCCAGCTATCGCTATGGGAACCCTCTGGGGACTTGGCAAGGTGCCCATGAGGCCAGTGAGAGAGGAAGGAAGAGGGACTGAGAGAGACAAAGAGAGCCGTGACACATCTCTGGCCATGGCAACACTCACATAAGTTCTTGGTAGGCCTGACCAACTTCTAGTCCCATAGTGAAGAGCGTTAGACAGATAGTATGTTAGTTTACTAGGATGCTGTATTTGTTTATAGCAAGTTCAGAGGCTAACCTGTATTTGGCTAAAACAGGCTTACATGCAGCGAAGGGTTTAACCTCTCAATTGAAAGGTACACTGAGTGACATCCAGACATATTTTATTGTTTATATATTTGATTATTCTAATTGAATGCTAATGTAACATGTCTGTCAAGTATCTCACAGGTGGTTATCCTGGAGACTGGAGGTAATCTCTCCTGCAGGTCACACACTGGTGTATTGCGTTTGAACTCTCCTACTCTGTTCTGCCACGAGTGTTGATTTGCCCTCTTGTGGTTTCTCAAATGGTGCTCCAGGGAGCATAGCTTTCTAAACCCCTCAGCTCCTTGCTCTAGCCCACTTTCTCCTCGGGGGAATCCCTGTTGAAACCGGATGCAGCTTGGATTGCTATCTTGGGTGGGGAGGTCCAATTCACTAACGTTGAGCCCTCGATTTAGCTCGAGTGGAGCGAGTGAACAATGTTGGTCACTTGTGGGGGTTGAATGACCCACAATTCAATCTGTAGTCACATGTCAAACTCTGCGGGCTGCAAAGTGTCCAATTTTATCAAGGCTACATTTGCATGTCAGAAAAAAGTATGAAGCTGAAGGCTTAGTTATATATATATATATATATATATATATATATATATATATATATATATATATATTGATTTTAGCATTAACAAATTGATGAACCCCATAGTGAGGGAGCCTATAAAACGTAGCTAAACACATAAACATATTTTTGGAATTCTGAAATGTATTGGAATAAATGACCAAACTATAAAAGATAATGTTAAAGTTTACTGTGGCACATTTAATAGCTTTAGGTTGGCTATTGTTTGTTTTTAAGCTCAACTTCAAAATTCCTACCAAGGACGTTTTGCCTCTCCGATCATCACTCGCCTTCTCGCTTGGTCAAAGGACATTTAAGGTGCACTCAGATGTGACGATGTAAAACGCCATTCAAGGGCTGAGGGTTTGGGGGTCGAGGCGGTCTACTTTGAGATTGAAACGCAGCCCCAGAGTGCGCAAAATATCGCGAGAGATTCCCGAACGCCATGAAACAGACCAACAGACCAGAAATGAAAATTCTTCCTTAGTTGTTCGTTTTCTCAAACCTAAAGGCACAACCTAGATTTATGACAATGTCTTAAGTAGTTGACCATGTTATTACTCCAACATTGTGAAAGTGACAAATGCACACATTTTCGTCAAAAACTACTTTTATATCGTATGAGGTCCTGATTTGGACGGCCTGCACATGCACAGTTCGGGCGCGAGGCAAACTGCTAGGAACTGATGACGCGCTTCTGCACATGAGCTTAGCTAGCCAACGCCAACATGACATCACCTACATGTGTGATCGAGATTTCTATTGGAGAAGCAGTTTCGCTCATCTTCATACTGTACTGTCTTTGATTAAACTTTCCAAACGCTTAGTTCTTCAAGCTAAAAAAATATCCATTAGAGGTTTTTGTCCTGCTCTTGGGCTTTTAAATTTGATTTGTGTGCTACAAATTCCTCATGATGAATCAGATCCACTGCATTGTAATAAACTAGGCCTATGTCTATTTTGCTACATGATGTGTAATATAGCCCTGATGTGAATCAGACCCACTGTAACCTCTTAAAGGATAAAGATGTGTTAGGACTACTAGCACCATAGTTTATTACAATCTCCTCCAGGATAAAGCGGTAAAGGATTACTATGAAGTCCTGGGCACCAGTAAGGAGGCCAATGAGGAGGAGCTGAAGAAAGCCTACAGGAAACTAGTATACCAAGTTCCACCCAGACAAAACCAAGCCCCCGGAGCCACAGAGGCCTTCTCAAAAGCAGGATGTTTTGCATGGATTGTTTTTGAGTGCGGGCCTAATCACACTCATTTAGCTGTAGTGTGGAGCCACCTGTACCTCCAAGACCCTCTAGAATTCCAAATAATGCATCAGGTCGAATATGACTGACATGGGTCTCGGGTGTGTGTGTGTGTGTGCGTGTGTGTGTGTGTGTGTGTGTGAGAGAGAGATCTGAGCCCACGAGAGGCTAAAGTTAGGAGCTATCTAATCGAATGGTATTAAAATAATGGAGCTAAAGGAGAAGGATAGGCTACAATGACCGAGCAATTAAAAACAGGTAGGCAGGCTGCTACTTAATATTCTGAATGGAGTTGTTTGTAACTGTAGGATCAGAAAGTAATGCACTGCAGCCTCAAGTTAGTCGAAGAAGCAAACGTTAGCTAGCTTTAATCCTGCTTCTCCCGGTTTGATGCAGTCAAGACAGGCACTACGCACTCATATTTGATGATAAATAACCTAGCAATGGCAGCTATTAGTCTTCTATAGCGAGTCTGCTTTGGCTGGTTGCCGTCTCTCCCTCCTTCTCCCGCCTGCTAGAGCGCCACTGTTCTCTCGCCGCTCTCTCACTCACGCTTTATCAGCTCAGGTTAATAAAGTAGCTTAAAAAATTACTTTTCTTCTGCTTCCCCCACTGATCGGACCGGGTCTCCCCCACAGCATTGTTAGCAGCATTAATTTGACCTGCCATTAATTTAATTGGAGGACTGGTAGAGTTTCCATGTCTGGGTCTCTTTGGTATTCCCTCCGATGTGAAGTTTGCAGATCAGTGTAAAATGGGGAAGGCTGAACCGAGCCAATGTCTGGTGTCCTTTTTCTCTGATCATGTGTGTGACACTTATTGGACACGGTGGTGTGTCGTTGTGGTTCTAACAGAGATCGGGCAACGCGCATTCAGTGCTCAGCAACACGAACAAGAGAAAGGCAGTATGACTCACGAGCAGAGGAGCCTACCAGCCCTGGCCACGCCCCACGGCCAAGGGTTTGACTTCCACCGGCGCTTCGAGGCTGACATCACTCCCGAGGACCCTTCTAACATGTTCTTCGGAGGGGAGGATTCCCTCTTGTAAGAGCATTACCACATACACCTGAAGTTAATTTCACACGGGTTTCCAGAGTTTGTCTCAATGTTTTAATAAACAAGTCTTAATTCATTAGCATTAATTAAATACAATTGTCTTGTCTAAACATGAACGCTTATTAAATTAGTATTGTATTGCAAGTCTTAGCAGAGTCACTAACCGGGTACTTCCACAGCGGCTGCCCACACATTCACCAACGGCAGGGCACGATACAGCCAGCAGACGGACCAAAGACGGGAGAGAGCAGAGGAGAGGGGAGAGGCACGTATGTCTGCAACTGCACTGCCAGCTGAATACTCGACTGTCAATATAATACCTAGTGAGTCTGGGATAACTTCATGTTTGATTTCCCCAGCAGACCCTCTTCTACAGCTGGGGAGTCTCGTCAGCATATTGCAGGCTCTAATTTTGTAAAGTACACAACTCTTCCAGTCTTGACTGGGATGAGCTCTAGTTAATTTCAGTGTGATGCATAGGAAAGCAGGAAAAGTGCAAAGTTACTAACAGACAAGTACATGTCTTTACATATTAAAATAGTAATATATGCCATTCAGCAGACACTTTTATCCGAAGCGCTTTAGTCAGGCGTGGCATACATTTTGGCATATAAGGGGTCCGGGGAACCAATCAGGCTATCCTGGCGTTGGGTAAGCGCCATGCTCCACCAACTGAGCTAGAGGACAAAATAGTGTATGTTTACTGATATGTTTAATGATTTGTAACAAGTTGTTGTCCAGGGAGGGTTCTCCATGTTTATCCAGCTGATACCCATCGTTGTATGATCCTGGTGTCCATCCTGAGCCAACTGGATGGTGTCCACACCCTCACAGCCCTCTACTCCAGACCGTACGTACACACACACACACACACACATAGGGTCGTGTTCAGTATATCTACGGTACTTAAAGGTTTTGCAACGGAAAACAAAAATCTGTGTTCCTATTGGACACATCACGCAGATTTCGGTGGTACCACTCCTTTTCAAAAATGTTTTCCCAGCTGAACACAAAGCACAAACCTTTTATTCTAACCACTGCTCCACACACTCAGTGCTGAAAAAATACTGTCAAATAGTGATGCATGTATGTAACGACACCTTTACCTTCAGTAAAGTACTGAAACATTTCGGGTGTATGTGTAAGTGATCATGCCACCATAGCCCCTCACCTGGTATAGATATGATGCATGAAAAGAGCTAGATCTAGCTGTTCTCAGAACAGCGACATGTAACCTGACTGATGCCTGTCCTCCCAGGTCCACAGGGCAGACGGTGAAACGGCAGACCGAGAACCTGCGTGTAGATTACCACGCCAACAGAGACTTCAAGTCCGAAAGTGGCCAAGGGCTCCAATCTGCAGAAGCTGGAGAAGAACGTGGAGGAGGACTACGTGTCTCACGTCAGAAACAACTGCTGGAAGAGAGGAAAAGATATAAGAGTCTTATTAGCATGGTGTCCAGATTTTCATACCGTCATATCAGCGTACCATACCGCATACTGTATTACCAGAAGTATTTTTATGATGGTGCAATAAACAATTTAGGCAATGGGACTTGATCCAGGAGGAGATTGAATGTCTCTCTCTACAGCAACCAAGAAGTTTATCTTGACATCTAGCCACTTAGTTAGCAAAACCAAATGCATAGCTGGAGCCCTGAGCTTGATCATTTATTTGACACATCTTAGATTTTTTTATAGCACATTTAACTTATAGTTAAAAGCAGGTGTAGCACGCACCCTGGTCACCCCGCAGGGTATAATTACAGTGATGACTTCAATCAAATAAGCCCCATGGATGCATTACAACTACCCCTACAAACACGCATTCATTTCATTCTATTTTGTGACTAAAGCTTTCCTCAAAGTAGCTTAGTGTATATGGTTGATATTGACTGACTCTCTCTGTCTATCCTCTCCTCTCTCAGAAACTGACTCCATGTACGCTTAAGGTTCACAGGACACCGCCTGCAAAAGAAAGCTGAGCTGATGACCATGGATAACTGCAGGGAGTCGGACAGACTAAATGATCCTGTTCAGGGGGGCTGATTCGCCCGACGCCGCAGGCTCCACAGAACGCTTAGAGGAGATATAAGGAATAGATATATGTATGTAAATGTTTTTTTTTAAGGAAAACCATGGAGATGGAAAGGAGAAAAATATATAAAATTGATTAGCCTTACTGTTGAAGTTCTAAGTTGTTTCTCCCCCAGTACCGTCCTTCCATCCCTCCTCACCCCCTCCTCCCTGGGAGCTGCCTTGCTGCATCTCTCAATGAACCACTGAACAATAGATCAACCAACCTCCCAAAACACTTGAGAACCACAACCTCTTTTTTCCCTTCTTTCTTTGCTTGTCTTTTTTTGTGTTTTCCGGAAATAAGAACCCACTTGGAAATGAACACTGACGGAAAAGGAGAAGGTACTGGTGGTGCCTCTGAGTATTGAGGCGCCACCATTCTGCTGTAACAAGTAAATCACAATCTTTCTTAACTCTTTGATAACTACTTCACCTGCTTGACTTAACAAGATGTTTAGTCTCATCTGGAGATGTTGCCCTCCTTCCAATCCATAACAATACCAGTGTGCTAATATCGTGAGGAACCCAGAGAATGCTTCCTAGCTACCACAGTGGAACCTTGTGCAGAGTCTCCATGGACCTGAAGTTCATTCCGCAGATGAAGAAATGACCACAGTCTCACTCGAGAACTTTGTTGGCCTGGGAAAATTGTGGCTTGGAACCATAATCAAACGGACATCTAAACTCACTTATTCTTCTTCATCAAGTTGTACATTTTCATTTTGAATGTTTTGAAAGTTATTTAAGTAGAAAACAAGGTTTTTTCTTCATTGCTCGACTAATCATTTGAATAAACGATAAATTATTACCAGAAGCAGTTTTAATTTGTTCCTACACAAGAGCTGCAGTACTTCATATATGAAGCAGATGGCATAGTAGTGCAGTTAAACAGTAGACTGGATATTGCATCTTTAAAAAATGCCAAGTATTAGCACTCTTTCAGACTGTGTAGGCCTGTGCTTTCCACACCTGAATAGTCTCCTGGCATACAGATCCTTCACTTTATTAGTAGTTTGTATACAGTTTCACTTTCATTTTGCAGGAGGCCTTATTCTCAACCCAATATGGCCTCACCATATTTATGAGGTTGGTCAAAGATGTGTTGACATGGATTTCTATGGCTACATGCTCCAGCTTGGTACCCAAACAGGTCGGTAATTGTGATCCATAAAACTGCAATGCAACTGAACAAGTCTACTAGAATGGGTAATTTGCTGTTTTTTTCCTGTAAATCCACATGAATTGTAGTGTGGTTTGTTTTCAGAAGAATCCGTAGCAAACTACATAGAGTATAGCTCACAGTGAAATTCAATTTTATTGATTTAATATTGCCTTAAAACAGAAACCAAGTCAATTTCTCAGTTTAAAAAACATCAATCAGTCATGAACATACATTTGGTATCGCTGGCATGCATGAACTTTGAACATTGATGTGCGTTACAGTGACCACGTTACTACAAGTGCAAATGTAAAATGTTGTCACTGATAGCGTATTGCTGTCATGTGACTACTCCCACAACCCGGAAAGGGAATTCCTATGACAGCGGATCAGTTGACGTCGAATAGGACTTATATTGAAACAACATTTGGGAAAGTGTGAAATGATTTTCTACCGACGTTTGGTCGAGTCATTTAACTTTTGGAGTCACATACGACCAATTGCAACTATTTTCTAGCATCCGGTGCTGTCGTCATGCATCATAACAGTTGCATCTCGGTTTTTCTCGTGGGCTTACTGTGTTCTATGGGATTTCTGAGCTGTGTGTCTTCCTGTAGTAAGGAACCTGAACCAGAAACACCTGACTGGTGAATGAGACATTAAAAACCATTCGCAATGGGATCCATAACATTGACAAATACCTCAACGTTGCTCTGGACTTATTTGGAGGTCATGATGGATTGTGTCACTATGAATGCAGCGATGGTAAGGTCTCTCTCAGGCTACACACACAGTAAATCATTGTTGGTAGTGGAAATAAAACATGTCCATAACTACTTTGCTCATTGCTTATGCAGACAAGCCACACTAAGGTTGTTAAAAGTGATTAATGTTCACAAACAAAGGAGATAAGAACCATCTGCATGTATTTTGAGTTGTAAACCATTAAACTGGTAAGCAGTGCGATCTCAACACAATTATGTAGCCTCTGAACAGGTTATCTTTTTCATCATAAAGAAGAACTCAGAACACCTCTACCTTTGCTCTTTCCTTGCAGGTTACAAAAACCAGAACCCCGGCCTGGTTACAAACCACCCCCCACCCAATGGATGTGGGACGCCCTCGAGTCCAGGTGAGCTAGTGTCCTGTCTTGACTTCGATCTATAGCAGTGGTCTTCCTTATTAGTCCTGAGGGGGCGCAGTGTGTGCAGGCTGTTGTCCCAGCCCAGCACTAACACTCCTGGGATTACACCATGGTTTTTATGTTTTGTGCTGAGACCTGTGTTTCAGACAGTGAAGCTCGCATTACATTATAGTGTATAAGCTATAAAGGGTGTATCTTCAGGACCAGGAATTTCACTGCACAATCGGATAGGTGCAATGAAATGTAAAGGTGTTACAGGGTCAGCTTTATAGTAGTGTATGTTACCCTGTACAGCGCACTACTGTTTATAGGAATGTGATTACACCTGTCATATATTGCATTTAATATTTGTGAGCATTGATCTAATGGCCATCTCTTTGTCTACTCTACAGTTTGACATCGCATCCCGGCTCCTGACCAAGCGCTGTAACCAGCACGACCGCTGTTATGACACCTGTAACCGTGATAAACACGACTGTGACGATGAGTTCCCAGGAATGCCTGGAGACCATCTGTAGGAGATTACAGAAGATGTTGGGACTGGCCCAGAGTGTCCAAGGTAAGATGGCACCTGGGTTATGTCTATTAGGCATGCAACAGAAAACGTTTTACAACGGAACACGACGGAGTGTTTGTCTGTTTTCCCGTGTGTTGCCTAATGAACACCACCCCTGATTCATGTATTGACATGCTCCCAGTGTCAAGCATTCCTCACATTTAATTCAATAATGTTTACACTATTTTGTAGCTCTGGTTAAATCATACTGAATCCCTGCGCTCACAATTGTCAATTGTTTCACTTCACTGGTAAGTGCAGCATTCAGTCTGGTTTAACCAGGCTAACAATCTTGCTGGGTGGGGAAAATCATACAACTCATCCATATTACTATGTGTACTACGTCTTCTATTTGTAATTTTTGACTTGAGTCTTATTATTGATGATAAACTGTGGTTCGAGCCCTGAATGCTGGATTGGCTGAAAGTCAGAGAGAATATACCATACCACAGGTATGAGAACTTGTATTTTTACTGTTCTTAATTACGTTGGTAACCAGTTTATAATAACAATAAGGTAACTGGGTGTTTGTTAAATATTGCCAATATACCATGGCTAAGGGCTGTATCCAGGCACTCTGTGTTGCGTCATGTAAAAAAACAGCCCTTAGCCGTGGTATATTGGCTATATACTACACCCTCGGGCCTTATTGCTTAATTATAGTACTGCAATGTTGAGGGAGCTAGCACAAGCATTTCGCTGCACCTTTTATACCTGCTATCAGTATACAGGCATGTATAAATGTATATTATTTTACTGCTCTAGGGATATAATTGTTCGAATAACCTTATTTACTATTATTAGTATTGATTTTAATTTTATTTTTCACTTTTGCAAAGATGCATAATGCAGAGAACACCGAAAGAAGAATTATCATTTAATTACCACAGTGAATTATTGTAATGTTTGTTTATGTGTCAATTAATCCCATAAGGGATGGGTTGCCAACTGGTGATTTGACCTCAATTTTTTTTTGCATTCATTCACCTGCTGGAAACAGTTCACGACAAATAAAAAACTGATTTTGATTCGCTTTTTCTGTGTATGTTTCATATGTCTGTATAACATGATCTACTCAGGAGCCCCATGTCTCTCTCTACAGCGTGTGAGAATACTGCAGATCCTGCTGTTTGAGGCTGTCATGCACATGGGGTGTAAACCTGCCGGATAGCCAGAGAGACTCCTGCATATGCAAATTTGGTTTATGATCTATGAGCTGATACCTTTGTAGAATTGTTCTATGCAAAGGTTGTTTAGTGGTTGTTGTGTATGTAATTTGTTTGTTCTTGCTACATTATATGGAGTATCAATTAAGAGAGCGAATATGAATGTTTATAAAGGCAAGAAGAAATTGAAAGACAAATGTATGACTACAAGCACATAATCATACAGTGATAAGGGTAATGGCTACATTATATTGCCCAGTAATTGTATTGTTTTGCTACTTTATAATTATTTATATTGAATGTGTAAATAGTCATGTTTACCTGTTGATGGAGCCACTATGGAGTGTTGACCCTGTGGCCTCCCGCGAGTGGTGCAGTGGTCTAAGGCACTGCATTGCATTGCTAGCTGTGCCACTAGAGATCCTGGTTCGAATCCAGGCTCTGTCATAGGGCTGGTCCTGACCTGAGACCCATGGGGTGGCGCACAATTGGTCCAGGTTAGGGGAGGGAATCAATGTCAGGGATGTAGCTCAGTTGATAGAGCATGGCGCTTTGCAACGCTCAGGGTTGTGGGTCTCGATTCCCACAGGGGTAATGACATTTTTTTTTTTACTAAAATAATAATAATAATGTATGCACTCACTAACTGTAAATCGCTTCTGGATAAAGAGCGTCTGCTAAATGACTAAAATGTAAATGTAAAATGTTGCGTTGTAGGTAAATCAAATGTTTGGAAAACCCCAGCTTTTATTTTTGTATTGTAGTTTGACTCTTGTTGAGCTTGCCTCATTCAAAGGTGTATATACACAAATATGCATTTTGTTTTTATGGTATCCCTCTGTATAATGTCCAAATATGTATAAATAGCGTTGATACGTGGGCGTTCGTTTTGCATGGCCCCGGTGGCTCCTAGGGGGAGGAGTTTAAATATTTTAGACTATTCCAATGGTCCTTCACTGAAATCTTCACTCGCCCGGGTCATCGTACCATGCAAAAACGAACTGGCCCATTGTCACGCCCTGCAATAGAGGCCTGCACGGACCGACTAATCTTTAGCCTGGCATCCGCTCGCACCCGCAGCTTTACACCACATCCGCTGGCTTTCTGTCCGAGTCCCACCCGCAACCGCAAGAACTGGTCCTGAACCTAAACTGAAGTCCAGCAAAATTATTTTCGGCGGAATGCGACGGAGCCTGTTTGCCAGCCATGGAATGCAGCAATTTTGCGCCCTATATAATGAAATGTAAAAATAACTCAAGAAATAGGTTGAATTTCAAGAAATTTTCGCGGCCCATTATATTAGGCTATCGGTATTATTAGTTTATATCAGCCAATAAACTAGAAGCAGTTTGAGAGAGCAGTTGGGGACACTTGCACTTTCTCTTGAGCTACGTTTTATACGCCTACCTTTAGGAGTGGGACGATTTTCTGGGGACAGTGACACATGGATGACTAATATATATTTCTAGGCAATGTAGTAAAACTATAGCCAACTCATATTTAGGAAGTACATTGCTGAAAGATAACTGCCCCGTGTTTATCCGCCCATGCATAGGCTAAAATCTGCTCTACTGCATGGGCTACTGAATTTGAGGCAGCAAGAACGTTGAGAGCACTTTGCGTTCTCTTTGAACTTATTTTCACTACGTTTTGTATATAGGATATAGCCTACCTTTTAGAGGACGATTTGCAGGCGGAGACAAATAAATGGGCATTCCATATTGATTGAAATAATGGTAACCTATGCGCGTTACGCCTTTTTCCTTTTCAATCATTTTATTTATTTATTGCACCTTGACTTAACGTTGGTTGAGTGCCATCCACTTCTTTCCATTATCAATAGTATATTTATTTACGACACTAATAACCAGTCTAATCATATTTAATGTAATTCCTTTCGAAAAAAATGACTGCCACTTGATTCTCTCTGCCCATGCATAGCAGCTCTACTCTATTTCATTGAGACCAGACCATAATCTCTCGGGGACACCCTGTGGACAGATGAAACGGCGAGAGTCTGTCAAGGCTCGCGTAGGATTATGCGATTATGATGTTATCTGGAGGGGATTCAATTAATTCGCCCGGGCGCCCGGATTGGCGTGTTTTGCATCGGGTGAAAGTTGATTGCGTTTGTTTTGGAACCGGGCGAGAGACAGGTGCCCGCTTCAAAACCCACCGCTAGGTCGACGTAATTAGCACGTGGAGTAATAGAGTATGATTCTGTGTTTTCACATGCAAAGGTGATTGCTTTTGATATAAACATCTGCCTTCACAATGAAAAAAAACTAGTTTGAAAATGCAAAAATATATTTCACGGAAAAGAGATGTAGGCCTATGCATGTTTCTGGACGATTGATCACGCTGCCAGGATTGGAGCGAAGGCGGTACAAAAAGTGACAATCAGCAGTTAAGTATCCATTTTTTGATTTATAAATTAATGATATGTACCCATTGATTCTTGAAGAATATTATAATTTATAAATGCCCCATGAACTTAGTTCAACTGGCATACAACATCAGAACCCAGTTACAAAACGTGTTTTAATACAATGTTTGTAATCAAATAAAATTTAAACAAATAGCCTACTACAGCCTCAAAACATGGTTAAAACTATACTTTTGATATAATGGCTGATCAGTCCTTGCATCCATAGTCTAACTATGATTTGAGAGTGGTTACATTTCTCCAGCCCTATCCTTCAGCTTTTTACCGACAACCGCTTTGTTATGAAAATGTATGCAATCACTAACTGTAAATCGCTCTGGATAAGAGCGTTCACAAATGACTAAAATGTCAATGTAAATGTTATTGTTTCTACTGCTTTAACTGATGCAGTGGTTTTCAAGCCCCTGTGCGGATGATAAACGGTTTCCACTAGATTCAGCCACAAAATCAAAATAGTTTGTATCGTAAAAAAGAAAAAATGCTTTTGGACACATAAACACGGGGCGAAATTAGCAGAAGGAGGGTTTTGGCCAAGTTTCCGTTTGCGAGACGAGACTTCGCCAAAGATGATGGATATACTGACAAGATAGCCTACTTGTCTCCTCCTCCCTAATGGGAGTCGTTGACCCACAAAGCTGCACGGTGGGGCTGTCTAGCTCCTGTCTATCCTTTATTTAGATTGCGGGATACATCTAATTATTTTAATACTTTTTGAATATTCGATGAGGGTTGTAGACTTCAACCGCCTGTATTCAACAGAGAGATATGCTATGCAAGCCCTTACTAGCCTCATTATCATGAATATGTATTGACATCTCGAAACAACTCCATTATAAAGTGTTGTTTCTCAAAGTTGCCCTTCTGATGTCACGTGTCCTACTTATATCGGCACACTGCAACAACCTATGCATTACGAAACTTCTATAAGATCAAATAAACCTCACGTAGCAAATAAGCCACATTCCATTATTTTTTTAAACCAAATTCGACACTCTCATTGACCTCCATACAAAACCCCCGCTTGGTGAGCGAATGAAACAAAACCGCTACCTGCTGGAGAAGACAGATCTCTGGCCGAGTTATCCCTCCGCTCGCCTCTTCCTCTCTGATCTGCCTTCCTTTCCACAAAGGTAATCCCCCAGAAGTAAACAGGAAATTACACGTTTATGAGAGAATTTTACTTCTGGTTAACCGAGTGCTGTTTCTGATCCCATGTAAACTCAATACCTCCTGTCATTGTGCCCTTGATCAAGGCAATAATCCCCACAAAGTAGAACTGCACTGTTAGTGGTCAACCCTCCATCTGAAGAGCTCCTGTGTGCAGGCTTTGCTTTAGATCCAGCCCTGAAACACCCAAGTCTGTCTTATCAAGGTCTTGTTGAGCAGCTCTTGTTTAGCTACAAATGTGGTTAGACCAGGATTGAGCAAAAGCCTGCACACACAGTAGCTATCCTGGAGGATGGTTGCCACCTCAGGAAAGTGATTATGATCCACATACAAAAAGATGAGCACCACTTTAGCTATCTTGGGTTGTAAACATTAAACTGGTACAGGCAACCCCCCAACACTCATCTGTAGTCTCGAACAGGTTATCTCTCTCTCAACAAGATAAAAGAAGGTGGGATAACTCAGAACACCTCTTACCTTTGCTGTTTCCCTTGCAGGTTACAAACCAGAACCCTGGCATGGTTACAAACCATCCCCACCCAATGGATGTGGGACGCCCTTCTTCGGAGTCCAGGTGAGCTAGTGTCATGTCTGACTTGATCTATAGCAGTGGTCTTCCCTATTAGTCCTGAGGGGGCGCAGTGTGTGCAGGTTGTCCTGCAGCCCAGCACTAACACTCCTGATTCAGCAAGTCATGGTCTTGATTATCAGCTGTGTCAGAGAGTGTTGGGCTGTGACAAACCCTCATGGTTTTGATGATTAGCGGAGACCTGTGTTTCAGACAGTGAATCTTGCACACACCATGTGCAGGCCAGCTGCGGGGCGCTTCAGGACCAGGAATTTTGATTCGTTTTTTAAATTTATTAGATCCCCATTAAATGGGGTTTAATGGCGACAGCTAGTCTTACTGGGGTCCGACACATAACGGAAAAGACATTACAGACAAAATACTTTACAATTTACATACATTTAAAAAACATTAACATGTAGTGTGTGTGTGTGTGTGCATCTATCAGTTACACATACATTTCAGTTCATACACACAAACAGGAGAGGCTATGCCATCAGGTTTAAGCTTATTTGTTTTTTTTAAATCAGGTCGCTGTTCACTTGCTCAATATAAGATGCAAGGAGTTCCATGCACTCATTTCTGTGTATAATATTGTACGTTTTCTTGAATTTGTTCTGGACCTGGGGACTGTGAAAAGACCCCAGCATGTCCAGGTAAGTGTGTGTTTGTCAATGCTGTGTGTAAGTTGGATTATGCAAACAATTGGAATTTCCAACACATTGTTTCTTATAAAAGAAGAAGTGACTCAGTCAGTCTTTCTCAACTCTTAGCCAAGAGAGACTGGCATGCAGAGTACACATAGCCCTCTGATCACAATGAAGAGCAAGATGTCTTTCTTTGCAGCACATCGAACTCCACAACCTCATGCATGCAAGCGCCTATGCTCTACCAACTGGAGCTACACGGGCCCCGCGGACACAAATCGTGGACAATAATCAAGATAAGATAAAACTAGAGCCTGCAGGACTTGCTTTGTGGAGTGTGGTGTCAAAAAAACAGAGCATCTCTTTATTACGGGCAGACCTCGCCCTATCTTTACAACCTTTGAATCTTTATGTTTTGACCAAGACAGTTTACAATTTAAGGTAACACCCAAGTAATTTATTGTCCTCTACTTGTTCAACAGCCACACCATTCATTGCCAGATTCAGCTGAGGTCTAGAACTTACTGGAATGAAAGACCACTGTTTATAGGAATGTTATTACACCTGTCATATTATACACTACCAGTCAAAAGTTTGACACACCTACCATTCAAGGGTTTTTCTTTATTTTTACTTATTTTCTACATTGTAGAATAATAGTGAAGATATCAAAATCATGAAATAACACATATGGAATCATGTAGTAACCAAAAGTGTTAAACAAATCAAAATATATTTTAGATTTGATTCTTCAAAGTAGCCACCCTTTCCTTTGATAACAGCCTGCACACTCTTGGCATTCCCCTCAACCAGCTTCACCTGGAATGCTTTTCCAACAGTCTTGAAGGAGTTCCACATAAGCGCTGAGCACTCCTGGTTGTTGCTTTTCCTTCACTCTGTTGTCCAACTAATCCCAAACCATCTCAATTGGGTTGTGGTCAGGTGATTATGGGAGGCCAGGTCATCTGATGTAGCACTAATTGGCCACTCTCGCTCTTGGTCAAATAGCCCTTACACAACCTGGAGATGTGTTGGGTCATTGTCCTGTTGAAAAACAAATGATAGTCCCACTAAGAGCAAACCAGATGGGATGGCGTATTGCCGCAGAATGCCGTGGTAGCTTATGCAGCTATTGTGCTTTGAATTCCTAAATAAATTACTGACAGTCCTTTTAGTTGTGGTTTCTTTGCAGCAATTAAACCATGAAGGCCTGATTCACAGTCTCCTCTGAACAGTTGATGTTAAGATGTGTCTGTTACTTGAACTCCGTGAAGCAATTATTTGGGCTGCAATTTCTGTGGCTGGTAACTCAGAGGTAACTCTGGGTCTTCCTTTCATGTATGTCCTGATGAGAGCCAGTTTCATCATGTTTTAAAGTAATGATGGGATTATCGTTTCTCTTTTGCTTATTTGCTTATAATGGTAAAACAAGCTCCTTCACGACGCCAGGACAGCGGAGTCACCTACCACCTTCCGGAGACACTTGAAACCCCACCTCTTTAAGGAATACCTGGATAGGATAAAGTAATCCTTCTACTCCCCTTATCCATTTCAAAATAAAATAATAATAATAATAATAAATGTAAAGTGTTATCCCACTGGCTATCATAAGGTGAATGCACCAATTTGTAAGTCGCTTCTGATAAGAGCGTCTGCTAAATGACGAAAATTTAAATGTACATTTTGAGCTGTTCTACCCATAATATGGACTTTGTCTTTACCAAATAGGGCTATCTTTATTTTTACACTGCTGCTACTTGCTGCTTATTATATATGCATAGTCACTTTACCCCTACCTACATGTACAAATTACCTCGACTAACCTGTACCCCCACACACTGTTGTTATTATTATTATTATTATTATTTTGGTTTGTTTGTTTATTAAATCATTTCTTAACTCTATTTTCTTAAAATGACATTGTTGGTTAAGGGCTTGTAAGTAAACATTTCAATGCTAAGGTCTACACCTGTTGTATTCAGTATATGTGACAAATACATTTTGATTTGATTTGATTACACCTGTCATATTATATATTGTACTGAATATTTGTGAGCATTGACTTAATGGCTATCTCTTTTGTCTACTCTAAAAAGTTGACATTGACATCCCGTCCTGACCAAGTTCTATAACCACGACCATTGCTATGACACCTATAACCGTGATAAACACGACTGTGACGATGAGTTCCCGGAATGCCTGGAGACCATCTGTAGGAGATTACAGAAGATGTTGGGACTGTCTAGAGGTCCAAGGTGTGTTATAGCACCTGCTATGTTTCATTAGGCATGCAACAGAAAACGTTTTACAAACGGAATATGAAAAATGAGTGTTTCTATCAGAGAACTCCAGGTAGTTTGTCTGTTGAACACAACCCTGATTCATGGTTGACATGCTCCCAGTGTTGAACACAGAGCAGGACTTTACTCAAGCATTCCTCACAGCACTAATAATGTGTACTGGCTAAATCATACTCGAACTCTGCGCTCACAATTGTCAATTGCTCTACTTCACTGGTAAGTGCAGCCTTCAGTCTGGTTTAACCAGGCTAACAATCTTGCTGGTGTGGAAGATCATACAACTCATCCATATTACTATGTGTACTAATTCTTCATATTACTTGTATCTTGGATTAACTTATTATTGATATTGATACTGATTATTGTACTGCAATGTTGAGGGAGCCAGCACAGAAGCATTTCGCTGCACCTTTTATACCTGCTGTAAACTGTGTAATGGACAACAACATGATCTACTCAGGTTGATGATTCACCATGTCTCTCTTTATACAGCGTGTGAGAATACTACAATTTTGCTGTTTGGAGGCTGTCATGTACATGGGGTGTAAACCCTACATTGACAGCCAGAGAGACTCCTGCAGTGCACATGCAAATTGGATGTCAAGCGTGATCTATGAGCTGACATTTGACATGTATTGAGCTTGCTCTAGTCTACAGACATATGCAAACATGCATTTTGTTTTTACAGTATCCCTCTGTATAATGCCACACCCTGAAACATGTTTTATATTATACTGAACAAAAATATAAACGCAACATGTTGTGCCATTGGTCCCATGTTTCATGAGCTGAAATAAAAGATCCCTGAAAGGTTCCATACACACAAAAAAGCTTATTTCACTCACCATCTTTTTTGCATACATTTGTTTACATCCCTGTTAGTGGCAGATCCCCTTTGCCAAGATAATCCATCCACTTGACAGGTGTGTGGTATATCAAGAAGCTGATTAAACAGCATGATCATTACACAGGTGCACCTTTGTGCTGAAGACAATAAAAAGGCCACTCTGCAAATGTGCAGTTTTGTCACAGAACACAATGTCAGCGATGTTTCTAAGTTTTTAAGGAGGTGCAATTGGCATGTTGACTGCAGGAACAGTCCACCAGAGCTTTTGCCAGATAATTTAATGTTCGCTATTTTTCAACTATAAACTGCCTCTGAATTGCTTGAGAATTTACAGTATGTCCAACCGGCCTCACAACTTCAGACCACGTGTGTCCACACCAGCCCAGGACTCCACATCCGGCTTCTTCGCCTGCGGGATCGTTTGAGACCAGCCACCCAGACAGCCTGAAAACTCTGTCTGATTGGCTGTGCCTGGCTCCCCAGTGGGTGGGCCTGTGCCCTCCCCAGGCCCACCAATGGCTGCGCCCTGCCCAGTCACGTGAAATCCATAGATTAGGCCCTAATGAATTTATTTCAATTCGACTGATTTCCTTATATGAACTGTAACTCAGTAAAATCGTTGAAATTGTTGCATGTTGCGTTTATATTTTTTGTTCAGTATATATTTGACTCTGTTATACGGTCCTCAATGGCTACAATGGGTATTATACGGAAGTCGTAACGAGCAACGCGCGTGACTGATATGCCCAGTTGCCAATTGTATCCCGTTTATGTGGAGTTCAGCCAATCAGCTTAAACGGGCGGGAAGTTTCCACCCCATCAGCGTTAGTAAAGGAGAAGCATTATTCACTATGTACATGTTCAAAGGAGTATAGACCGCAACTTTAATGTCATCCAGGGAATGAAGACACTAAAGGTAATAAAAAGTCATATTTTAACTTATAGTATGTATGTAGTAGTAGTCTTGCGGTTTAATGTAAAGTTGTGGTCATCAATTCATATAAGACAAATATGAAAGAAATCTCAGAAGACAGTTCGGACCCTCCCTGGGAAAAAGAAAGTGAACAAAATAATAATAAATCACATGTTGACGATATGTCGGGGATTTCCTACCATTTATCGCTTTAACTTTATAAGGTGTATGTCCGTATTATCTGTCTCTGTTTGTACTGCTGTTACAGTAGCCAAGTTTGTTGTTCACTGTCAGATGAATCGCGTTGCTAGACACTACGCAATAGCCTGGGAACTAGGTTACCGTCAGATAAGCACAGACCACAGACTTCAATTAACGTAACCTGATTTTATATCAGGTGTTAAGTCAATGTTATCAGTGAAAATACTTGTTTCACCGTTCTGTCAAATCTTGCTGTGTTGTCTCATATGTGATTTTGGTCACAGGGAGCGTTGAAAGACAGCAAAACAGCACCGAGTGACAGGTGAGTACATACGGGCAATATCAGGTTAGGTAGGTCTAGGTGCTCAATGCTTGTAGAGACATATGCTAACGTACATTCAAACCCAAAACAGAAAGACTGTTTGAGGTAATTGCTATAACGAAACTACCTTATCTCATGAATTGCTTTTTTTACGTAACTCAAAGTACACGCTAATTATGTAATGATTAACACAAACCTGCAGTTATATTGTCCATTTGGCGTTTGCAATCAGCAATCACCTGAATCAAAACCAATTTACCCTCCTCTTGTGCTCACAAAAATAACCCTAAACACAAGGAACATAAGGAAATGGAACTCCAGACTTTTCCCTTTTTCCCCTGTCCTCAATTGGAAGAATAGTCCAAATCCTGCTTTCCCACACTGCAACAGCAGGTCTACTGGTCTTAACACCTGTAACCAGCCTGTTGAAACCACCAGACTGGGTGTTTATTTAACAATGGCTGCTTAACCCCAGTTGTAGGCTAGGCTACTAATTCACAAACCTTTGGTTGCAGAGCTTAACAATAGACTCCCTGAAAAATAAGCATCTGATCCCAAAAGCATTGGAGACTATTTGCATCGAACCTGCTGAGTTTTGAGATATCAGAAAGTTGTAAACCAAAATGAGGGCTTTGAGAAGTCATAAAAGAAAATTTCATGCAAGACTTGTCATAGAGAAAGGAACATGGCAATCTGAACATCTATCTCTTCATCAGGTCCTAGTGAGAACCTTACAGAAACAGATGGGTATTTCTCCAGGTAACTATTAGTAATAATATTAATGTATTACGTTGTTATAAATGACTTGAATGTAATAAAACATGTGTTTGAAATAAGTTCATGTATGTTGGCAGTTGAAGTGAACAGATAGTTCCTCATTTTTGTGGTAACAGATAGGAAATCGACACTTTCTGTTAACAAATGTCTCTCATTCAGCTACACCCACTATAACAAGGTAATGGTATTTTACAGTGGAGCATGGTTTTTTCTTTCAGCAGTTCTTTCTCTATGGACCTCATGGAGGAGTATAAGATGGACCACAAGCGGCGAGGCATGGCTCCATTTTCAACCAGGAGCGCTTTTTCATGCCTTTGGGGGATGCCTGACCGCAACGTGGACCAATGTTGACCGCTACAACCTGGTCAAAAGGTATACATGGCATCAGATATGACCGTGCTTCATAACTCCCAGACCGGTTCAGTCAACTGTAGCAGTTGATGTAATTGTTTAAAAGTTCATGCCTAAACATGTTTGACACTTGATTTTTTCTGATTCAGATTTCAGACTTGAACTTTTAAGTGCAGGCCTATGATGAACTGAAGGTGGAGGGAAGTTCTGGATAAAATCAGTGAGGGTAAGCAGCACTTCAAGTCATTCGATACCACCAACAATCAGCTTAACATTCATTCCACAGTGCATCAGTCACAGTCTGTATTATACTTCAGAATAATAAATCATACGCCTGATACCTATAGCTGCTGAGACAAAAATCATGATGCAGACTGCTTGCGGGTGCCTTTCTGAGCCACGGAGAAAGCAACTATGTCTATGCTTACGACAACAAGATCTCCATCCAGGACATCACTGCCCTGTTCAAAGGAGACAAGTGTAAGAGCCTGGTGGTCAAGCCTAAGATCTTCATACTGCAGGTAAACAGTCAGATGATGCCTTTGAATATAACCATTTTAGATGGAAACCCTTTTAAACCAGTACTGTTGACTCATAGACCTATTCTGCCGGTGAAGGCAAATCTTCCTTCAGACGCCATACTATTATTTTCCATTCTATTTGTAAACATTTGATCCACATAACCAAAAATATATACTGCTAAATCAAAACAAATTTTATATAATAATGACCATCATATTAATTGACGCTGACAGTTTTATGTTTGATTTGATTGACAATTTACAGGTAAGCCGCGGGGAGAAACATGACGAACCAGTGACCCCCATGGACGTGGTGGACAGCTGGGCAAAGACCAACGAGGTGGTGGTGGACGCTGGTATCTCCATAATTCTTTCGCTGGCGCTGACTTCATCATGTGCTACTCTGTGGCTGAAGGCAGCGGAAGACATGGTACACAGCTGAGATAGTCCATTACCGAAAACCAAAATAAATACTATAAAAATTGTGGTTGTAAACGAGGATAGATGCATAGGCCAGTGATGCAGAGAGAATAAAGACATACATTCATTATTTTAATTCCTTATCAACAGACTCAGTTACTATTTTGTACCCAACTCCTTCTTACTGTAACTTGTATATAGTTATGCTGTTTAGACAATATCCAAAATAACTGCTTCCTTGTGTTAGTGTTATGGCGTTTTGATCACTTGATTATGTTTTGCTTCACTTGGATTAATGGAATTCAGATCTAACTGACATACTGTTCCTGTCTCCCTGTGTGTGTTTGTGCAGGTTACTATTCCCACCGCGAGACGATCAATGGCTCCTGGTACATCCAGGACCTGTGTGGGGCCGTCTGGTAAGTTCGGGGATTCCTGAGTTCATGGAGCCCTGGACCCTGGTCAACAGGAAGGTGTCCATGAGGAGCCGCCGTGAATTGTAACGGACCTGACCGCCATCGGGAAGAAACAGACGTCCCCTGCTTCGCCTTCCATGCTCACCAAGAAGCTCTACTTCCCACCCAAGAAGCAGTAAGGGTTCCATCCACTGGGCAGCTACTACGTCATTCTGAATCTTGCTGCAGTTGCTTTTAATGTTTTTAGAGAACGGCACTGAATTCATGGAATCTGCTGTCGTTGGGAGAAGGGGTGTCCTGACTATAACAAGTTCGGGTTGTTCTTTGTTAAACTTCTTTTTTGGTTCAAGATTATTTGTGATTTTTGTCTTGAGGATCATGAAATGCACAAATCAAGCCAGCATTTTCCCCTTTATTCTAATCTTCTTCCCTATGAAACCAGCAGAGGTCCTGTCGTGAGGCGATCTACTGTGCTTGCAATGCTATTTAAACACACATTCTGTGGTGGCAAAACCTGACCCTAAAACAAAGCACTACCATACCAGGAAACCGCTTGGCTGGGATCGGCTCAGGCTTCCCCTCGTTGCGATCGAGGTCATGGAATGTGGCCTTGAGGCAGGTAAAAGAGTTGAGCATTAACATTTAAAATGACTTTATTCTCTGTCTGTCGATAGCCACGGTTAAAAGATAATTTTTGTAATTGATTTTGCACAACACCAGTGCCTTTAGGCCTTTCTCTTGAGAGAATACTGCTAATTCTTATCATTGAGTAATGGTTCCTGGGCTTGATTTGTTTACCCTTAACTATCTGTGTCAAATATACAAAGACATTTGCAAATTGTTTGAAGGAGGCAGTGGCTCTGGGGTTAAATCCCTATTTTGCATCCAAGAGGTTGGGGGTTTGATTCTCATCTCTTGTGCAAGTTTCTGCAACTGTCGTTGTCCAACATGGGAAGAAAAGTGCTGATTGTGTTAAGATGAGCTGCTGGTGGCTCTGGGGTTGAATGCCTTCTCAAAACCAAGAGGATGTGGGTTCTTACCATATAAATACTTCTGCCCTACTAATCACTTCCTCAGTCCCAGAGTCATGTGATACCTTTTGAGAAAAGGTTCACAAGTTGATGATGGTTCTAACCTCATAACTTGATGGTTTCCCAAAACTGTCGATGTCAAATATATGAAGAGATATATCCTTGGTACAAGAAGGCAGTGGCTCCTTGGGGTTGAATCCCTGTCTTGCAGCCGACAGGTTGCAGGTTCATTCTCATCTTTGCTTTCAAAATTACTAAGAGAAGGGTTAATAGAAGGGAGTTCAGGATCTCACCCAAAGGCACAGGGTTGTAGGTTTGAAACCTACTGCATGACTCTGAAGCATGGCTGTGTGGACAACAGGGACTCTGCTGCAGAGCGCAGTCAAGGCCACTAGGAGTGGTTGCCACATCATGATGGCAGGAGAATGGTGGCGTTGGTACAAAAGTGTGCATTGGCTGGGTCTGTTAATCCTGGGGGTCCCCTGCCATGGTTCCTCAGCAGTGGTTTTGGGGAAAATCCCTGAAAAGTAGACTGTCCGAAATACAAATCTTTCTTTTTGGAGGGATTTTTCCCTGGTAAACCACTGCTTTTATGCACAGAATGGGAACCCCAGGTATTAACCCCCATCAAACTCCAACCACTACAGTGTCAACGGAACCACACTCATGACTGGGATCAAACCAACAATCTCACGGGCACAAGCCTTACAATCTGTGCCACCTATTGCTTCACACTTCTTAAACACATCTCTTTCAGATGTTTGACATCGTAACATTGGGGAAACGTGACACTCAAATCACAAGAGATGAGGATTGAACCCACAATCCCCTCAATGCTGGTATTTAACCCTAAATCCTTCACACTTGAAGCGCTTCTCTCTTGTATGCTCTGACATCAACAGTTACAGAGACTGTCAATCAAGCACAAGAGATATGATTGAACCCACAACCTCCAACTTCAAGGCAGGGACCAAACCCTTATCCACTGCCCCCCATCTGGTCCTCTGTAGTCGACAGGATGAACGTTAGACTTCCACAGCTGTAAGTGGTCCTCCATTGCCTATGCAGTCTCTTGCTCCTGTCCTTAATGTTTCATTCCATTTGGGGAAAAACTGAGAAAACTTTGCAAAAAGATGAGTTCAAACAGCACCATGACGTGCCTCATAATATGTTGCCTCTCCACTTAGGACCTCTGAGTTTACTTTGTCAAAAGGGAATTTGTGTTGTTTCACTATGTACTGGATGCTTATTTTGATAACTCAAATTTAGCTTTGCATGTTTTTAAAGTGGTACGCTAAATGAAAACAAACAACTCCTGGAAAGTGGTAGCTCAATTGGTAGTGCATGGCGCTTGTAACGCCAGGGTAGTGGGTTCAATCCTCGACCACCCATACCCAAAAATGTGTATGCACACATGACTGTAAGTCGCTGGGATAAAAAAGCATCTGCTAAATGGCATATTATTATTATTAAAGTGTCTCAGGAGTCAAGTGTCTAGTGTTTCAAAGACGTTGGCAACGCCCAAGTTTGGTCACATGATCCACTGTACTACTACTGACTCAGAAAGACCAAAGAAGTCATATACAGAGCATTGTTTACTGCCACTATGGTGCCATCATTTGGTAATTCAAATCAATGGCCTTTTAATTAACTATATATACTTCAAAAAAAAGCTTTTTACCATTGTTCTTTAATTGAGGGTATTTGACAACTGTTTTCATCTTAAGATCACTTTATTGGTTAATTACACATTGGGCCCAGGATTGAAACCCTCCGGTTGCTGGCGCACGGCTCTAACCGTTAGGCTACCTGCTGCCCTCATTTTGTACAACTTTAACAGTACCAATCTTTTTTTTTTTTTTACACCACATGACTACAGGCATATTCTTCAGCCAGAAAATATGCTAGTGTGTGCATTATATATGCCTAGATAAGACAACCTAGGTTACCAATCAACGATCTCACAGTTTTAAAAAATCTTTTTTATCATTGTTAGTCACTTGGAGATATTTAGCTAAAGCAATGACAATGCACGAGGTACTGCTTATTTGTAGCTAAACCGAGTGTTGGACACCAATTCATGTTTCTATTTCTGAGGTGTATAAGAACACGGGGACCATTTTATTCACCGTTGGTGTGATACTTTTCTTGTTATGTGGTCTACCAGGGAAATTTGGCTCTGAGCTTTGGGAGATGTGGGATTGCACTACTAGCATTTGGAGTAGGTGCGGGGCTCCTATTGAATTAGAATCTCCTTATTTTATACAATTACAGTTGTAAACTTGAAATATGTTTAGGTTTTTATGATTTGAAATTAAAGTCAATTGAGGTGCACATAAATAATTAAATTGAATTTAGAATTCCGTCTCAGTTCTCTTTAATCTTTGTAAACATTAGAATGGATAATCTCATTATATACACACACACACGTCATTACTATTTCATATTCAGAACTTTGCTCTTCTATAAGAAATGACACTAGCTACTAGACAATTACTGCAACGGCCATGATTGCAGAAAAAATATGTATTAGTATTCAGGAAAATGCTTTCATATGATATTTCTTTCAATACTTATATTAATTCCAAATGACTTCGCTGGGTATCACTTCCAAGACTGTAAACAGTGTAAACCAAAACCTAGAATGATCTGCAGGGTTAGTAAGAAAAAGCGCACAATTATCAAAATAAACGGAAGAAATGGCGAAGAAGTGCTGCTGCTCAGTAGTCCTTCAGTTTGACACGGTGTGTGTGTGGGTTACTCCTCATGGCTTGCGCTGGATCTGTTCTACAGGGAGCTGAAGTTGGCCGGATTCCTTAGACGCCTCAAATCTTCTTCCACCCCAAGGATGACACACACACAATCAGCAGAAGCCCCGCATAGACTAACACACCAGTGGAAAGTCCATTAAGCAGTGATCAGACATTCTGCAGTGCCTTGTATAAGTATAGCAAAGTACCGAAGCTAACCTCTCAGATCATTGTACTTCTGCACGTTAGCGCTCCTTGTTGGTGTCTTTTGTGGAAGTAATACAGGAACTGCCTGTCTTTGGCGCTCTGGATAGACATAATCCCCACAGAGCAAAAGAACACAACCACCATGATCCATCTGGAACACAACCACTATGATCCATCTGAACACAACCACCTTGATCCATCTGAACACAACCACCATGTGATCCATCTGAACACAACCACTACGGGATCCATCTGAACACAACCACCTTGATCCATCTTGGAACACAACCACCTTGATCCAGCTGAACACAACCACCTTGATCCATCTAGTACATACTGAACTTGTGTGTATCACTTGCTCATAAGTATCAGGCTTGAATTCTAACTTGAGATAACTGTGTGCAACTCGAACCTCTACGAATCATGCACCGATGTCATTAGAAGATTTGATCAAAAGACAGGTGATGCACCTAGCAGCGTAATAGAGGAAGGTTGGCAAAGCAGTTTCTTGTTGCATAGCATGGATGTATACAGCTCTACTGTACTTGATGATAGAATGAAAATAATATGGGACGTAGGACACAGGTGCTGTGGGACGAACTGGATGGTTTATTGGCCAGACTCTCTTGTGTCATCAATACCTGGGGGGAACCCTTCTTCAATACAGTGCATCCTATACACATTGGGTAGTACACATTGCAGCCACAAGAGGGCAGATACACGTGACATTTCTCTGTTACACTTCTTGCATATCACCTGTGTTTTTGATTACATCTACCATTGACATCAATGTAGAGGTTTGAGCTGCACACAGTTATCTAAAGTTAGAATTTAACCCCAATAAATCCTTCATATACTGTAGCATGGTATGGCAGCAATGGAGGAGTAGGTCACATATGGGCACTTGACTACTCTGACAGCCTTAAGTTATTGTAAAGAGACCAGGCGTGACTGAAATGAAAATGAAAGCCCTTGTTCAAGTGCCCTGTAGTGACAGTACTCTTTGTGTACACAAGGGGAGACATTGCCTTGGCTACTTGTTTTGAGACAGTGTACTATACCTGCTTGTTGAGGACATAGCATGGTTAGGTTCCTGTACTATACCTGCTTGGTGAGGACATAGCATGGCTAGATTCTGTACTATACCTGCTTGGTGTGAGGACATAGCATGGTTAGATTCCTGTACTATACCTGCTTGGTGAGGACATAGCATGGTTAGATTCTGTACTATACCTGCTTGGTGAGGACATAGCATGGTTAGATTCATGTACTATACCTGCTTGGTGGAGGACATTGCATGGTTAGGTTCCTGTACTATACCTGCTTGTTGAGGACATTGCATGGTTAGGTTCCTGTACTATACCTGCTTGGTGAGGACATAGCATGGTTAGGTTCCTGTACTATACCTGCTTGGTGAGTGACATTGCATGGTTAGGTTCCCTGTACTATACCTGCTTGGTGAGGACATAGCATGTTAGGTCTGTACTATACCTGCTTGGTGAGGACATAGCATGGTTAGGTTCCTGTACTATACCCGCTTGGTGAGGACATAGCATGGTTAGGTTCCTGTACTATACCTGCTTGGTGAGGACATAGCATGGTTAGATTCCTGTACTATACCTGCTTGGTGAGACATAGTAGGCGAAGACCTCCGATGCTGGGTGCAGTAGGTGAGGAAGTAGGTGACGGGCTCCATGACGCCCCAGGAGTACACCACCAGGTGAGCCAGGCCAAGGCCCCACTCCTGCACACAGACAGCAGGCCCACACCTGTCCACAGAGTCCTGAGGAGTGAAACCTGCACTGCGCGCTAGCTGTGCCTCTGCCTGTATAGGGAATCATGGGTGACAGAGGTTACTAGTGATAGCTAAAACAGGCTCTCCCACTCACGCAATCTTATCTTTGAAGGTTTACCGAGACAGCTTTATGGTTGTCTATCAAAGGGTAGGTACAGAGCACAGAGACGAGAGAGATGAGACAAGATATTCAAGAGAAAGAGAAATAAAGAGCGTAGAGAAGAGACAGACGGAATGAAAGAGAAAGAACAAGAGAGACACTGAGTCAGAAGTGCTCCTCTCCCCTCCAGTACCTCTTCCAGAGGTGAGAGGTCCTGTTTGAGTCCATCCAGCCCTCCATCAGGCCGCTGCCTCTCCTTCAGCAGGTGGTGGTCAGGCAGGTGGAGGGCCATGTGGAGCAAATACACCATGTGCTTCATGTCCTCCACGTCCGCCACATGCTCACTGGACACACTGGACGCCGGACACACAGAACATGGGTGGGAATTCATTACAATACAGGCACTTTGGGAACTCGGGTGTCAAAATGATTACACTTTGGGAACATGCATCACTATTCCACCATCCACCTCACCGGAGGTTGATGATGAGGAGGAGGATCATGCTGATACTCAAATGACTAATGATGTTTCTTTTTTAGAATGACTGATAAAGATCAATTGATATCATCATCATCATGGTCCTCTGTAGCTCAGTTGGTAGAGCATACCTTGCTACCCCAGGATAGTGGGTTTGATCTCAGACCGCCCATACTTAAAATGTAAGGTTAATGACACTAAGTCACTCTGGATAAAAGCAGCTGCTAAATGGCATATATTATTATATCATCATGATTTCTTAAAGTGTTTAAACTTCCTATGCTTTGGGAAATAGTTGCTTTACCTCTTTCAGGGGAGGAACGTTGTATACAGCATCATTGATGAGGAGCTGGAAGTCTTTGTCCAGGAGAGTGTCCATAGAGGTGGTGTTAGCTGAATTGCCCATCTGAGGACAGTGAGGATCACAGATGGATAGTCTCTACAGAGGTGGTGTCTATAGAGGTGGTGTCTACAGAGTGGTGGTGGCTCACAGAGGCGGCTACAGAGGCGGTGTCTACAGAGGCGGTGTCTATAGAGTGTGGTGCTCCACAGAGGTGGTGTCTCACAGAGGTGGTGTCTACAGAGGCGGTGTCTATAGAGGTGGAGTCTACAGAAGCAATGTCTACAGAGGCGGTGTCTACAGAGGTGGTGTCTACAGAGGTGGTGTCTCACAGAGGTGGTGTGTCTACAGAGGTGGTGGCCTGGCAGAGGTGGTGTCTACAGAGGCGGTGTCTACAAAGGTGGTGTCTACAGAGGTGGTGTCTACAGAGGCGGTGTCTATAGAGGCGGTGTCTACTGAGGCGGTGTCTACAGAGGCGGTGTCTACAGAGGCGGGCAAGGTCTACAGAGCATGGTGTCTACAGAGGCTGTGTCTACAGAGCTGCGGTGTCTACAGAGGCGGTGTCTACAGAGGCGGTGGCTCCAGAGCAGGTTTATACAGAGGCGGTGTCTATAGAGGTGGTGTCTACAGAGTGGGGTGTGTCTTTACAGAGGCGGTGTCTGCAGAGCCCGAGGCGGCCTCACAGAGGTGGTGTCTACAGAGGCGGTGGGGCTGCCCAGAGGCGGTGTCTACAGAGGCGGTGACTCACAGAGGTGGTGTCTTTACAGAGGCGGTGTCTATAGAGGCGGTGTCTACAGAGGCAAGTTTCAACAGAGGCGGTGTCTACAGAACACACACACACACAGGACCATATTCATAAAGGATTTCAGAGGAGTGCTGATCTAGGATCAGTTCTGCCCTGTCCATTAAAAATCATATTTGTTATTATCTAAAAGGCTAAACTGATCCTAGATAGGCACTTTACTCTAAAATGCTTTATGAATACGGGGCCAGCGTGTACATTTGTGTGTGTCTACAAGCGTGTGTGTGTACGCCCTACCTTTGGTGAGCACGGAGGCAGAGGTGACTCCCGGTCTTCTTTCTCTGTAGGTCGGGGATGAGGTCTCCTACAGTCATCAACATGGGCCTGAGGAAAACAGACAGCGCTCCTAAGCCTGAGTGGGTAGCGCAAAGCACAGCAATCGACGCCCATAAGTGTTTATACTGCAACTACACATCTAGACCGCGACAGAGAAAAACACTCAGGTCAAATGGGCAAGTTAATGGCCTTGTGTTTAGAATGCAGCGCAGCTCATTCTCACCGCTTTATACTGAGCTCATTGCATGCAATAATATATGGGATTGTCGCAGGTCTTTGTGTTTATTATTAATAGTGATAAGGAACAGTTCAACAAAGATTACAATTCTAAAGCCATTCATCAAAGGCTGGTACTTTAGAAATAAAGTAAAATACACTGTGTGTAAAGTCAAGGCAGCCAGAGTAATGGAATAGTTCTAGAAAGGTGTACTGTAATGACAGTATCGTACCACTAGAGGGTGCTAGGGTACTGCAGAAGAATCACTTGGGAGTGACATAATCCACTGTGGCTGTCTGGGATGTATCTGAAATGAGAGAGAGAACACATTACAGAAGGTATTTATTTTACCTTTATTTTAACAGGGAGTCCTATCTAGGCCAAGGTCTCCTTCACAAGGAAGCCCTGCATTCACAATTTACAAAACACAAAGAGATAAAAATGACAAATACTGTACATTTAAGAAAAACAAATCACATTAAAAATCAGCAACAGGTCTCCATTCAACATTTTGAACAGCCCGAGGCACCAGAACATCCTTTACAAGGAACTCTGTAGGATCTTTCTATACATGGGGTGCAAAGAAAACAGAATGTCTTAGTGACACCAGCTCAATATCATCAGAATCAACAGAAGCCATCCTTGGCAAACTATCATGCTGCCAAAGACAGAAAGACAAACATTTGAAGTTCTACATGATAAAAAAATAGAGTCAGCAAATGACCAGCTTTTATTCTTCATACCATCTCTTTGTTTTCCAGGGCGGGGCTCGAGACAACGCGAGCTCCGATTATAAAAAAAATTATGCAGCCAGTCATTACAAAAGTCCTTTTACTGAGATACTGTGTGATATAAACATTGAGATATATATATAAGGACATATTTCCAGAATCTCATTTCCAAGACACTGTATCATTATATTACCTTTAAACAGCCTTATCTTGCTGCATCACCCCCAAACAACCACAGATATAGCCTACAGCCAACTGACTTTTTCGTTGACTACACCATGTCAAACTTTCTGCTGACGCAACATTTCTCCATTTGTATTCAATACCTTTCTTGGCTTGGATGGAAGATGGAAACTGTCTGCAAGGATGATGCACAATCACTTTCCTCTCACCATCACTATCCAATCTCACTGAGGTAATGGTAAAAGGCTGGCTCTCACCAATCTCCACATGACACGAAGCCACAGAGACTTAGCCTGGCTAAACCAGACTGAAGGGTGATTGTCAATGGTGAGCTTATAGCATCTAGTCTGGTCAACCAGGCTAAGGATCATAGACACTGATGCTTTTACTTGAATACTTGAAAATAGACACACAGAATGGTGCTGAGCCTCAAGGTTTTCCATTTCCATATCAACGCCCTATTACGGATTCATCCGATTCATCCCCTTTACTAATCTGTTGCTGAGTAGTAAAATGATTTGCCATTAAGTTTAATGGTTGGGAATATGTCGCTGGCACTGGACCTGGAAGCAATGAAAGAAGCTGTAAGATAAGGGACGTAGAGTGAAAATAGCTGTAAAAATGTGTGTGTGTGTACTGAAGCACTTGTATAAATGTGTGTGAATGTGTGTGTGGGTGTTTAAATTGAGTGTGTGTAAAGAGATTCTGTATAGTGCTACAATTATACCAACACAACTCCCAAGAGGTATTGTGATGCCTTATACATGCATTCACCCACAGACAACTGCTACTCTAGCACATAGCTCACACGCACAACCACAGTGGGTAAAGACATATGGTTGTGTTAAATGTGAGAGGTGAATAAAGGTTTAGGTCATAACTGTAATTAATGATTAATTACCTACCCACACCATTCAAATGGAAATGACTCCATCTGGTACCGACATCTTGATATTTGCCAACGCATGCCTAGTGAACATGTAAACACTACCTTCTGGCCAGCAACAACAAGTTGGGCCCCTTTGAATTGGTAAGTTTAGTAAAGCATGTTACTGCAGTGAGTTACTTTAAAGTGATCAAATGCCAAAGACTATTCAAAATATAAACATTCTTTCTGACGGCATTAGGAAGCCTAAAGTGTGACATCATGGTGACTTTAAAGTGATGAAATGTCAATATCTACTACACTAAATGTAGACACTACTCTTCTGAATCTCAAGGCACGGTCAGCATTAGGAGCTTAAAGAATGAGTGAAGAATGACTTAAGAGTGAAAAAAATTGATTTTGTCAAAATTGATTCTGTCTCCTGTTGCATAACAGTAAAATGTAAAAGGAGTCTTGGTGGTTGAACGATCTGTGAGTTCCCTGTCTCAGCAGCAGTGACATCCAGGGACCTGACAATGTGTGTAAGGCTGCTCGTGTCTGGACAGTCCATAGCTGTCAGCCAATCAATATCACATTAAAGCAGGAGTGCTGATGCCATCCATACACTGCCATAGAGCTATAGGTCCAAGACACTGCACAGAGGAAAGGACAGGGATCCGCCAGAGGGAAGGGAGCAGTAGACTTACGCACCAGTGGTTATGGTTAAGAGGAGAAGGCAGGAAACACTGATGAGACGAGAGACATCCAGGCCTTAAGTGGGCAGGCTCCAGCAATAAGCAGGGTAGGTTACTTTAAAATGTAACCTGCTACAGCTACTAGGCCGGGAAGATACTAATATCGCAATATTTTTCCATGGCAAAAATGAAAACACGAAGGTCCTGTAAAAACCTGCTGTATGTAATATATTGTGTGCTATAGCTTGGAAAATAAATAAATGTGACTCTGGATGACAACATTATGATGTTTGCTTCTAACATTAGGCTGTTTTCCTAAAGGAGTTAAAACTGTGGTTTCCTTGCCGTGGTAATGGACTCGGAGGCAAAGGTCGAGAGCCATGCGCCCTCCAACATTGGGTCCTGCCAAGCCGCACTGCTCGCTAAACCCGGAAGCCAGCCGCACCAATGTGTCGGAGGAAACACTGTACAACTTAAGTGACCGGTCAGCCTGCAGGTGCGCCGGCCCGCCACAAGGAGTCGCTAGAGCTAAGCAAGCCTCCCCGGCCTAACCCTCCTCCCCAAACCCGGACGCATGCTGGGCCAATTGTTCACAACTCTATGGGACTCCACGGCCGGCCAGACACAGCCTGGGATCAAACCCGGGTCTGTAGTGATGCCTAGCACTGCGATGCAGTGCTTCAGGACTGCGCGGCTCGGGAGGCCCCCTTGCCGTGATACTAACGAGTACTGGGATACTGGCATCATCCCAGCCCTACTAGTTAACTGTCCAAAATTCTAAATCAGAACGTAATCCAATTCAATAATTGGATTCATAAATCAGTAAACAATGGTTTCAGTAGGGAAAGCAACAGGAACTCTACTGGCTGTTAGTTCAAAACTCACTATATTGCATATAAGGATGGTTATGAGTAATACAGTACTTGAACGAAAGATCTAGTAAATTGAGACCCCGACTGAGTTCCAAAATTATGTGCATATATATAAACGGTCCGCTGGCCTACAAAAGGGTGGGCCTACAAAGGGGCGTGGCCGCCAGTTGCCATCCACCGCCTAGACTGAAAACACACCAGAACCCTGAACATAGACAGGTTCCACAGTGAAAATATTAGAACCCTCTGAACATAGACAGGTTCCACAGTGAATACACTAGAACCCCCTGAACATAGACAGGTTCCACAGTGAATACACTAGAACTCCTCCTGAACACCAGGTTCCAGCAGTGGAAACACTAGAACCCCCTGAACATAGACAGGTTCCACAAGTGAAAACACTAGAACCCCCTTGAACATAGACAGGTTCCACAGTGAAAATACTAGAACCCCCTGAACATAGACAGGTTCCACAGTGAAAACACTAGAACCTGAACATAGACAGGTTCCACAGTGAAAACACTAGAACCCCTGAACATAGACAGGTTCCACAGTGAAAACACTAGAACCCCCTGAACATAGACAGGTTCCAGTGGAAACACTAGAACCCCTGAACATACAGGTTCCACAGTGAAAACACTAGAACCCCCTGAACATAGACAGGTTCCACATTGAAAACACTAGAACCCCTGAACATAGACAGGTTCCACAGTGAAAATACTAGAACCCCCTGAACATAGACAGGTTCCACAGTGAAAACACTAGAACCCCCTGAACATAGAGCAGGTTCCACAGTGAAAATACTAGAACCCCTGAACATAGACAGGTCCCACAGTGAAAACACTCAGAAACTCCCCCACGATAGACAGGTTCCACAGTGAAAACACTCAGAACCCCCCTCTGAACACAGAGACAGACCCACAGTGAAAAACACCAGAACCCCCTGAACATAGACAGGTTCCACAGCAGTGAAAACACTAGAACCCCCTGAACATACAGGTTCCACAGTGAAAACACTAGAACCCCTGAACATAGACAGGTTCCACATTGAAAACACTAGAACCCCCTGAACATAGACAGTTCCACAGTGAAAATACTAGAACCCCCCTGAACATAGACAGGTTCCAAGGGTGAAAACACTAGGAACCAATTCTGAACATAGACAGATTCCACAGTGAAAATATGCAAAACCATTAGTTTGATAAAGACAAAGAGCATATTTTCATCAGAATCATTATTTTATTTATTCAGGTAATTTGACTGAGAACACTGACTATTAAAGCGCACGTGACTGTGGTGTGTGTGTGCGCATTTGTCTGTTGTGTTTGTCTGTGTTTGTCTGTGTGTGTGTGTGTGTGTGTGTGTGTGTGTGTGTGTGTGTGTGTGTGTGTGCGCGTATGTGTATGCTTTTGTCTTGTTGTGTGTGTGTGTTTTATACATATGAAAAGTGCATGGATATGAGCCAAACTCGGAGGCACAAGCAATTTATCTCTGGGTGAAGATGCGCCAAGGCATAGTGAGTGGTGGTTAGACTGGGCTGACGACAGCTAACACCTGGAAATATGTAAGCAGTCAGGTTTAATGTGCCATGTTGCACTGTTCCCATCATACAAAACATCTAATGGGAGAGCAGACTGTCATGGTGGAACAGGAACACACTAAGTGTTATAGTATGAATACTGTGAAACAGTATTCCCTTCATATATCAATGGGGTGACAACGCACGCGGTCCTGTTGTGCTATAAAATGAATACCGTAATACAGTATTCCCTTCATATTTCAATGGGGTGGCAGAATGTATTGCCTTCATTGAGAGCTATAGTATGAATAATCCAGTGCTGCTTCCCACTTCCCAGCCAAGCACCTGGGGGGTGGAATGTAGTCTGGTCCCAGATCAGTTTTTTTCTGTATAGCACATATGCTTGTTAAGAAGAGAGAGTATATGGTCTGACAATGACCATAGTAGGACAGTAAGGGCAGCACAAACAGATCTGGGACCAGGTTAGATTGAATGCCCATGTCAATATACTGTCCAATACATTTCAATTTTACACCTTGCACTTTCTCCTGAAGGAGGATGGATGAACCACGGTTAGAGGTCAAAGCAGAGTCGCAGTATAGACATTTATAACCTCAGCTGTGATGAGGAGACTACACAAATCTAATACCTCAACAATGGCTGCACAACAAGATCATTTCTCTTCATGTCTGAAAATCAGGATCAGCAAACAAAAGCCACAGGCTATCCTCACCAACATCTAAACATGAGACACTCATTTAGCCTCCTCAGCGAGACACAGGCCGAGTCATGCGCAATTCCAAAACAAGAGGGACTTACTCCATCAGCGGCGTTCAATTGACCTGCACTCTTCCCCACATCTCGCTGTGAAATCAAAACACACAAAATTGCCCTCTCCACTGCCTCCCTCATCCAATCAATATGCACGTGTGTGAGGTAACTGCTGCAGCCACATCGCCTGGTCTCTCCGCGGACATTCACACATTTTGTGACTCCTTCAAGGAACAGAGGCTAGTAAAGCCACAGCTGATATTTACCCTCATTCCCCAGCTCTCATTTCTTATCTCCAAATGTGATTTCTATCTCAAAACAGATTGCATGATGGGACAGAGGAACTATATTAATTTTGCAGGAGTGTGGTTGGTTCTCAGAGTCAGACACAGTACATCATGATAAATTGTCCTTTCCTCCCTTCATAGAGCATGGTCAACCTGGAGTTCAAAGTGATATGCGCTGCTTCACCACTATCAGTTTGGATTCCAGGCTAGAAATACAGTTGGTTTGCAGAGGGTCCGCACAGCAGCAGTTTGAAGAGGCACTGTCCTTTCCTCCCTAGTAATGTGGGAGGCCATATCCCCTAGTGTTGATCAGGGGACATCATGGTGATTGATTGGAGACAGCCAGGCCGTGATCTGGGCTGGCTAATTTCCCCAAAGTGACCGGAAGCCGCCAGAGCCCAGCACCCAGGCAGGCAGACAGGACCAGACCCATATTGGTGGCTCCTGTCACAGGCTGAGCTATGGCCCTCGTGGGGACCCTGCATGGGAGCTCTGTTTCAGTACCCACCCCCACCTGTAACCGCCAATTCAGGGCTCGAACACCATCTCATGCTGAATTCTGAATGGTGCATTTGCTCTTTTCCCAATAGGCTCGATTTGAACATCTCTGATGGGTGTAAACAACATACCAACCTATCAGAAGGAATGATTACGCAATTGCATTTGGCTTAAACCTATCAAATCCTTTCACTCTACAGGAGTGCCGGTAGGGGCTTGGTGTTTGAGTTGAATTCACACACAGACCAATAGTGTTATCTGGGTCCACACCTCACACCCACTCCAGCCCCAATACATGTGTGTGTCTAGGTGGTACATTACTAGGGGCTATGGGGCGATTTGGACAAAAATTTAGAACCAACCCACCAATACCGTGGCCAGCTTGGGTCCACCAGCCCTGACTGATTGATCAATGACCAGAAGAGGAGGAGCAGGCATGGGTGCAGCTGGACACGGCCCAGGAAACAAAGACTATCTAACACAAGGTAGCCTAGCGGTTAGCGCATTGGGCCAATAACCAGCACAAGTGTTCTAGGGCTGACCCCATTTAGCCGACTGGTCAATTGTTTGCTCTATAGGCTGTTGGTCGAACGAGATTTCTTTAGTAGAGCAGTAGCAAAAATATATAG
>NC_059192.1:98129631-98143270 GCF_020615455.1 Coregonus clupeaformis | reverse complement strand
AGAGAGGTAAAGAGAGGAGCAGAGAGGAGTAGAGAGGTTTTAGAGGAGCAGAGAGGGAACAGAGAGGAGTAGAGAGGAATAGAGAGGAGTAGAGAGGCACAGAGGAGGAGCAGAGAGGAACAGAGAGGGAGCAGAGAGGAAACAGAGAGGAGAAGAGAGGAACTAGGAGGAATAGATAGGAGAAGAGAGAACAGAGAGGAGCAGAGAGGAGGAGAGGAAACAGAGCAGGAGAGAGAGGAGGAAATGAGAGGAGTAGAGAGGAGTTGAGCGAGTAGAGAGGTAAAGAGAGGAGCAGAGGAGTAGAGAGGAAACAGAGAGGAGCAGAGAGGAACAGAGAGGAGAAGAGAGATTAGAGAGGGAGAAGAGAGGAGTAGAGGAGGAACAGAGAGGAAATAGAGGAGAAGAGAGGAATAGAGAGGAGCAGAGGAGGAGTAGAGAGGAGCAGAGAGGAGCAGAGAGGAACAGAGAGGATTAGAGAGACTCAGAGAGAAATAGAGAGAAAACAGAGGGGAGGCAGAGAGGAGAGAGGAATAGAGAGGGAACAGGAGGGAGTAGAGAGGAGAAAGGAAACAGAGAGGAGAAGAGAGGAGAAGAGAGGAGAGAAGAATAGAGAGGAACAGCGAGAGCAGAGAGGAAACAGGATGAGTAGAGAGGCAGCAGAGGACAGAGAGATAGAGAGGAACAGAGAGGAGCAGAGAGGAACAGAGAGGTATAGAGAGGAATAGAGAGGAGTAGAGAGGCACAGAGAGGATATGAGAGGAAACAGAGAGGAGCAGAGAGAAAGAGAGAGAAGTAGAGAACTGAGAGGGAACAGAGGAGTAGAGAGGAGTCAGAGAGGAGCAGAGAGAGTAGAGAGGAACAGATAGGAGAAAGAGAGGAACAGAGAGAGTAGAGAGGAGTAGAGTTGGAGTAGAGAGGAAGAGAGGAGCAGAGAGGAGTAGAGAGGAACAGAGAAGAGCAGAGAGGAACAGAGAGGAGAAGAGAGGATTAGAGGAGTAGAGAGAGTAGAGAGGAGCAGAGAGGAAACAGAGGGAGTAGAGAGGAGAGAGTAGGAGTAGAGAGGAGCAGAGGAGGTAGAGGAGCAGAGAGACAGAGAGAACAGAGAGGAGGAGAGAGGAGTAGAGAGGAGAGAGAGGAATAGAGAGGAACAGAGGGAGAGGAGTAGAGAGGAATAGGAGAGGGAACAGAGGGGGAGTAGAGAGAGTAGATGGAACAGAGAGAGTAGAGAGAGAGAGAAGAAATAGAGAGAATAAAGGAGAGTAGAGAGGAACAGAGATGAGTAGAGAGGTAAAGAGAGGAGCAGAGAGGAGTAGAGAGGAAAACAGAGAGGAGCAGAGAGGAAACAGAGAGGAGGAGAGAGATTTAGAGAGGAGTAGAGAGGCACAGAGAGGAGCAGAGAGGAACAGAGAGAGCAGAGAGGGAACAGAGATGAGTAGAGAGGAACAGAGAGAACAGAGAGGAACAGATAGAGTAGAGATAAATGAGAGGAGCAGAGAGGAGTAGAGAGGAACAGATAGGAGTAGAGAGTAGAACAGAGAGAGTAGAGAGGAGCAGAGAGGAAATAGAGAGGGAGGAGAGAGGAGGAGAGAGGAGTAGAGAGGAACATGGAGGAACAAGAGAGGAGAAGAGAGAAAGAGAGGAGTAGAGAGGAACAGAGAGGAAACAGAGAGGATTAGATAGAGAGAGAGGAAGGAGAGGCAGTAGAGAGGAGTAGAGATAAGAAGAGAGGAACAGAGAAATAGAGAGGAGAGAGAGGAACAGAGAGGGAGTAGAGAGGGAACAGAGAGGAGTAGGAGAGGAGAAGAGAGGAAAACAGATGAGGAGGTAGAGAGGAGAAGAGAGAAACAGAGAGGAGCAGAGAGAGGAACAGAGAGAGAAGAGAGGAAAGAGAGGAGTAGAGAGAACAGAGAGGAGTAGAGAGGAACAGAGAGAGTAGAGAGGAAACAGAGAGGCACAGAGAGGAGTAGAGAGTGAACAGAGAGGAAACAGAGAGGAACAGAGAGGAGAGAGAGGAGTAGAGAGGAACAGAGAGGGAAGAGAGGGAGTAGAGAGTAGAGAGGCACAGAGAGGAACAGAGGAGTAGAGAGGAGCAGAGAGAGAGAGGATAGAGAGGAGCAGAGAGGAACAGAGAGGAGTAGAGAGGAGTAGAGAGGAGTAGGAGAGAATAGAGAGGAGTAGAGAGGAGTAAGAGAGGAGGAGAGAGGAACAGAGAGGAGAAGAGAGGAGTAGAGAGGAGCAGAGGCTAACAGAGAGAACAGGCGAGGAGAGAGGAGAACAGAGATGAGTAGAGAGGCAAAGAGAGAAGCAGAGAGGAGGAGAGAGAACAGAGAGGAGCAGAGAGGAACAGAGAGGGGAAGAGAGAGATTAGAGAGGAGTAGAGAGTACAGAGAGGAGCAGAGAGGAGCAGAGAGGAGCAGAGAACAGAGAGGAGAGAGAGAAACAGAGAGGAACAGATAGGAGAGAGAGGGAAATGAGAGGAGCAGAGAGGGAGAAGAGAGGGAACAGAGTAGGAGTAGAGAGGAACAGAGAGGAGAAAGAGAGAGGAACAGAGAGAGTAGAGAGAACAGAGAGGGAGTAGAGAGGGAACAGAGAGGAGTAGAGAGGAAACAGAGAGGAGTAGAGAGAGGAGTAGAGAGGAAATAGAGAGAAAACAGACAGAGTAGAGAGGAACAGAGAGGGAGTGAGAGGAAACAGGAGAGGAGCAAAGAGGAAAATGAGGAGGGAGAGAGAGGAACAGAGGGAGCTAGAGGGGAAACAGAGAGAGCAGAGAGGAAACAGAGAGTGAAAATAGAGGAAACAGAGAGAGTAGAGAGGAATGAGAGGGATGAGAGAGAGTAAAGAGAGGAGCAGAGGAGAGAGAGGAACAGAGAGGAGCAGAGAGGAACAGGAGAGGAGGCAGAGAGAATTAGAGAGGAGAAGAGAGGCACAGAGAGGAGCAGAGAGGGAACAGAGAGGAGCAGAGAGGAACAGAGAGGAGTAGAGAGTAACTGAGAGGAACAGATAGGAGAAGAGAGGAAACAGAGAGTGATGGAGAGAGGAGAGAGAGGAACAGATAGAGAAGAGAGGAACAGAGAGGAGTAGAGAGGAGTTGAGGAGCAGAGAGGAGTAGAGAGGAACAGAGAGGAGCAGAGGAACAGGGAGAGGGAAGAGAGAGGAATAGAGAGGGAGTAGAGAGGAGTACAGAGGAACAGAGAGGAACAGAGGGGAGTAGAGAGGAGAGAGAGAGTAGAGAGGAGTAGAGAGGAGAGAGAGGAGCAGAGAGAACAGAGAGGAGTAGAGAGAGAGAGGAATAGAGAGGAACAGAGGGAGTAGAGAGGAGAAGAGAGGAATAGAGAGGAATAGAGGGAGGTAGAGAGGAGAGAGAAGAACAGAGAGGAGAAGAGAGGAGAGAGAGAGGAGAAGAGAAGAAGAGAGAGGAAACAGCAGGGAGTAGAGAGAATAGAGATGAGTAGAGGTAAGAGAGATAGAGAGGAGTAGAGAGGAAAATAGAGGAGCAGAGAGAACAGAGAGTAGAGAGGATTAGAGAGGAGTAGAGAGGCACAGAGAGGAGCAGAGAGGAACAGAGAGAGCAGAGAGAAATGAGAGAGAAGTAGAGAGGAACGAGAGGAACAGAGGGAGAGAGTAAATAGAGAGGAGCAGAGAGGAGTAGAGAGGAAACAGATAGGAGTAGAGAGGAAGAGAGAGAGCAGAGAGGAGTAGAGTTGAGCAGAGAGGTAAAGAGAGGAGCAGAGAGGAGTAGAGAGGAACAGAGAAGAGCAGAGAGGAACAGAGAGAGTAGAGAGGATTAGAGAGAGGCAGAGGAGTAGAGAGAGTAGAGAGGAACAGAGGGAGTAGAGAGGAGAGAGGAGTAGAGAGGAGTAGAGAGGAGTAGAGAGGAGGTAGGAGAGGATTAGAGAGGGAACAGAGAGGAGTAGAGAGGAGTAGAGAGGAGTAGAGAGGAATAGAGGAAATAGAGGGGAGTAGAGAGGAGTAGAGAGGAATAGAGAGAAACAGAGGAGAGAGAGAGTAGAGAGGAACAGAGAGGGAAGAGAGAGAGTAGAGAAGAACAGAGAGGAACAGCGAGGGAGTAGAGAGGAAACAGAGATGAGAGAGAGGTAAAGAGAGGAGCAGAGAGGACAGAGAGGAAACAGAGAGGAGCAGAGGAACAGGGAGAGGGAGTAGAGAGGGATTAGAGAGGAGTAGAGAGGCACAGAGAGGAGCAGAGAGGAACAGAGAGGAAGAGAGAGGAACAGAGATGAGTAGAGAGGAAACAGAGAGGACAGAGAGAAATAGATAGAGTAGAGAGGAAACAGAGAGGAGCAGAGAGGTGAGTAGAGAGCTAGATAGAGGTAGAGAGGAAACAGAGAGGAGAGAGAGGAGTAGAGAGGGAACAGAGAGAGAAGAGAGAGTAGAGAGGAGAGAGAGGAATATAGAGGAACAGAGAGGGAGAGAGAGGAACAGAGAGGAGTAGAGAGAACAGAGAGGAACAGAGAGGAATAGATAGGAGTAGAGAGGAACAGAGAGCAGTAGAGAGAGTAGATAAGTAGAGAGGAACAGAGAGGAATAGAGAGGAGAGAGAGAGGAACAGAGAGGGAGTAGAGAGGAACAGAGAGGAGTAGAGAGGAGTAGAGAGGAACAGATAGGGAAGAGAGGAGAGAGAGGAACAGAGAGTAGAGAGAAACAGAGAGGAGTAGAGAGAAAAGAGAGGAGTAGAGAGGAACAGAGAGTAATAGAGAGGAACAGAGAGGAGTAGAGAGGAACAGAGAGGCACAGAGAGGAGCAGAGAGAACAGAGAGGTTTGAGAGGAACAGAGAGAGTAGAGAGGGAGTAGAGAGGAGCAGAGGAACAGAGAGGAGAGAGAGAAGAGAGGAGCAGAGAGAGGCTAGAGAGAGGAACAGAGGGGGAGTAGAGAGGAGTAGAGAGGGAGGAGAGGAGCAGAGAGGACAGAGAGAAATGAGAGGAGTAGAGAGGAGTAGAGAGGAGTAGAGAGGAATAGAGAGGAGCAGAGAGGAGAAGAGAGGAGTAGAGAGGGAACAGAGAGAGAGAGAGGAGAGTAGAGAGAGGCAGAGAAGAACAGAGAACAGTGAGGAGTAGAGAGGAAACAGAGACAGAGTAGAGAGGTAAAGAGAGGAGCAGAGAGGGAGAAGAGAGGAACAGAGAGGATAAGAGAGGAACAGAGAGGAAAGAGAGAGATTAGAGAGAGCAGAGAGGGCACAGAGATAGAGGAACAGAGAGGATAAGAGAGAGGAACAGAGAGGAGTAGAGAGGAAACAGAGAGAACAGATAGGAGAGAGAACAGAGAGGAGCAGAGGGAGGGAGAGAGAGGAAATAGATAGAGAGAGAGAGGAAACAGAGAGGAGGTAGAGAACAGAGGAGTAGAGAGGAATAGAGAGGAGTAGAGGAACAGAGGAGGAGCAGAGAGGAATAGAGAGGAGTAGAGAGAGTAGAGAGGGAGTAGAGAGGAACAGAGAGGAACAGAGAGTAAAAGAGAGAGAACAGAGAGGAGTAGAGAACAGAGTGAAGCAGAGAGGAGTAGAGATAGAACAGAGAGGAGCAAAGAGAGGAACAGAGAGGAGAAGAGAGGAATAGAGGGAATAGAGGGGAATAGAGGGAGTAGAGAGGAACAGAGAGGGAAGAGAGAAACAGAGAGGAGTAGAGAGAGAAGAGAGGAGTAGAGGAGGAAAATGAGAGGAGGAGAGAGAAATAGAGAGGAGTAGAGAGGAGAGAGAGAGCAGAGGATGGGATCCTGATGAACGTGATTTGTAGCAGGTAAAATACCTGTAATCATTACAAAGTGAAGCTGTGGTTTTCATCATCCTAGTTCGTTAGCTGGCTCATTATCTCTCACACCTTTCCACATCAATATCTGATGCGTGAGAAGGCCAGGGCACGATGACAGGTGTGATGCAGTTACCACAACCTGTAAAGTAAAGAATTAAGAAAGTTTGGATTTATCTATAAATGTAGCATTTACTCTACATGCTACTAACCTCACAATACTGGAGTAACCCCAGCACCGACAACCATATACGGCTAACGCCATAAACAAGGGGACGCTTGCCATTAAAGGCTCTGACACCATCCGTCCCAATCCAGGAGGAGGCACAGGTCCATTGTTAATCATAGCAGTTGGTTTCCTCCTCCTTCTAAAATGTGTCCACCACAGGTGAGAGGGAGAGGGTGAAAGAGGCAGAGACCTGGGGCACACAGGGCTTGTTTAAGAGAGAGTGATGCATAAAAAGTCAGCCCGTAACCACCCTCATCCTTTATCAAAGGCATATTTCAATCGGGTGTGTACCGCTTAACCAGTGCTACAGTATTTAAATAAAGAAAATGACTGAGGCTTGGGGCCTCCATCTGTGTGGAAACTTACACTACACACACACACAAACTCCATAGAAATGATCTGGGGGTTCGATCTGAATATCCCCAGCTATGCATTAATACAGGATCTGAAGACACGGGGAGTCATGTTCAAACACAATGCTGTGGAGGGAAATCCTGTGCTGTACTGTGCTTGGGGACTGGTTTCCATTTAATCACAGATACTTAGGCGAATGAACTGTCTAAATGTACATAACGGCATGTATATTCTACACTTTACAGTAGCTACGTTATGTTGAGAGGTAAGCGCTTTCCAAGTTTGATGTGGTATGCCGGATCGACACATTGTACAGAATACTGTAGTTAGGTTGTCAATCATTTGAGATCGCTACATTGTGGAACTCTCGTTCAGCCAAACGCTTATTCTGTTGCAATGCGAAAAGTTTTTAGAGGCGTTAGCTATTCATCACACTGTAATGCTGCTGTTGTTTACTAAAGTCCCTGAAACTGATGTTTACTGACATCATATGATATCACATAGTTGGGTGACTGCATAAAGCAGTTGGATGATAAGAACAATGGTTACATGTGCGTTAAAACCCTGTTCTAGGGAAATAGATTGATCTACCATGCAGCCAGATCCAGACATTGGGGCATAAAACCTGACTTGAGAGATCTCAAACCTTCACTTCAAAAAACTCACTAACTGCATGATTTGTGGAGAGAGCAAGAAAAACTAAAAGTGTGTGTATTTCTGTGTCTGTATTCAGCCCCACAGTACTAGACCTGTCCTGATGTTTCTATACTAATAATAGCTTCGTAAGGTGTTATTTCATGTCATTCTCTGTATGACTCACACAGGATCCAGTGATGTCTAACACGCCGAAAGATAACCGGGACATGAGGGTAAATTGCGACTTTTAATACCTGTGGGAGAAATGTACTACCAAGAGACACTTCATTTAGGCTTTTGATGTTCCTGAGCAACCGATGCAACCAGACCCTAAAGACACCCCACCTTACAACATACCTAGTGCTTCCAGGAGGTGTGGACTGAACTGTTGGCTGCTCAGACGCTTTTAAATTGATCCATGTAATGATGAACCTCACAATAATATCGTAAAGCATATCATATGTGATCCCTGAGGGAAGTGAACCTACAACCTTAGCGTTGATACTGCCAGTTCTTATCAACTGAGCAAGACCACAATGGGACCTGTAAACCAATTTTACCTTTCGTACCTGTCAAATGAACAGGCGATGTTATGAGGTTAGGGAGACATTGCTGTCTATAAGCTGCACCCTAAATGAAACCACTATTCCCTACCTAGGGCATTACTTTTAACCAGAGCCTGATGGTCTGTGGTCAAAAGTAGTTCACTACATAAGGGAACACAGGTGCCATTTGGGATGTAACCTGGATCTGTCTATGCTGTGGAGGATGTGTATGATGTATTTTTCTGATTTGTCTGAACTGACTTGCCTGTAGAAAGGTTTGACCCTGCAGTCTGGATGGAAGAATTAAAACTCACATCAAACACAGTAGGGAGAATACATTTCTATTTTGGAGAAGCTATAGATATCTGGCATCAACCAGAAGACGTCCTGCTTTCAAGCTGTCTGTTGGTATCGACAAGGATTGTTTTTCATAATCTTGGTTTGTCTGATCGTCTTGGTGATTTATGTTTCGGGGTGGTGAATTTAAATACTAATATAATATAATATATACAGTGGGGAAAAAAAAGTATTTAGTCAGCCACCAATTGTGCAAGTTCTCCCACTTAAAAGATTTCAGAGGCCTGTAATTTTCATCATAGGATTTACACGTTCAACTATGACAGACAAATTTAAAAAAAAATCCAGAAAATCACATTGTAGGATTTTTTAATTAATTTATTTGCAAATTATGGTGGGAAAATAAGTATTTGGTCAACTACAAACAAGCAAGATTTCTGGCTCTCACAGACCTGTAACTTCTTCTTTAAGAGGCTCCTCTGTCCTCCACTCGTTACCAGTTTAATGGAACCTGTTTGAACTTGTTATCAGTATAAAAGACACCTGTTCACAACCTCAAACAGTCACACTCCAAACTCCACTATGGCCAAGACCAAAGAGCTGTCAAAGGACACCAGAAACAAAATTGTAGACCTGCACCTAGGCAAGACTGAATCTGCAATAGGTAAGCAGCTTGGTTTGAAGAAATCAACTGTGGGAGCAATTATTAGAAATGGAAGACATACAAGACCACTGATAATCTACCTCGATCTGGGGCTCCACGCAAAGATCTCTCACCCGTGGGAGTCAAAATGATCACAAGAACGGTGAGCAAAAAATCCCAGAACCACACGGGGGACCTAGTGAATGACCTGCAGAGAGCTGGGACCAAAGTAACAAAGCCTACCATCAGTAACACACTACACGCCATGGGACTCAAATCTTGCAGTGCCAGACGTGTCCCCCTGCTTGGGCCAGGCCCGTCTGAAGTTGCTAGAGTGCATTTGGATGATCCAGAAGAGGATTGGGAGAATGTCATATTGGTCAGATGAAACCAAAATATAACTTTTTGGTAAAAAAATCAACTCGTCGTGTTTGGAGGACAAAGAATGCTGAGTTGCATCCAAAGAACACCATACCTACTGTGAAGCATGGGGGTGGAAACATCATGCTTTGGGGCTGTTTTTCTGCAAAGGGACCAGGACGACTGATCCGTGTAAAGGAAAGAATGAATGGGGCCATGTAGCGTGAGATTATGAGTGAAAACCTCCTTTCCATCAGCAAGGGCATTGAAGATGAAACGTGGCTGGGTCTTTCAGCATGACAATGATCCCAAACACACCGCCGGGCAACCTTAGGAGTGGCTTCTTAAGAAGCATTTCAAGGTCCTGGAGTGGCCTAGCCAGTCTCGAGATCTCAACTCCATAGAAAATCTTTGGAGGGAGTTGAAAGTCCGTGTTGCCCAGCGACAGCCCCAAAACATCACTGCTCTTGAGGAGATCTGCATGGAGGAATGGGCCAAAATACCAGCAACAGTGTGTGAAAACCTTGTGAAGACTTACAGAAAACGTTTGACCTGTGGCATTGCCAAAGGGAAGGGTATATAACAAAGTATTGAGAAACTTTTGTTATTGACCAAATACTTATTTTCCACCATAATTTGCAAATAAATTCATAAAATCCTACAATGTGATTTTCTGAAAAAAAAATCTCATTTTTGTCTGTCATAGTTGACGTGTACATATGATGAAAATTACAGGCCTCTCTCCTTCTTTTTAAGTGGGAGAACTTGCACACAAATGTGGTAGGCTGACTAAATACTTTTTTCCCCACTGTACACTACTGATGAGTGTGAAAGTGTATACTGTGTATATATATATTTAATGTATGTATTTCTGTACCTGTCTATTAATGTTCTGTATTATGTCATGTTTCATGTTTTTATGTGGACTCCAGGAAGAGTAGCGCCTTCTTTGGCTGTAGCATGGGGATCTTAAAAAATACCAAATACTATTCAGTTGTACTTTGAATGTCTGCATGCATCAGTTCAGTGTACATGTTTACAATGGTCCCAAGCCACTGTGTAAATCAGTAAGGTTGCCTGTGGTAGAAATAGGAGGTCAGAAGAGGATTGAGAAGAGTCTGTTTTGATCTCACACCTGCACACCAAATCACCTGACCCTAACACGCTCAGAACTAACCAGTAGCCAGAATATTAAACACATAGAGTGAGGGGTTATATGTTTGAGGGGACGCATTAAAAGAATGAACGCACACATAAACACGCACACACACACACACAGACACAGACACACACACACCTTCCCGCCCCAACACACACACTTCAGAGAAAGCTTGCTCTCCCTCAGCCCCTCTCACAATAAGTAAAGTAGGGATTTGGAGAGCAGGGCAGGGCGGGGAGAGAGAAGGGGGGATTGGGACTGGGGGGGAATGAGGGAACATTGAACAGGCTATAGCAGGCTACTCCTCCCCTCCTGAAACCCAATATCAACAAGCTGGGCCCAGCTGTATTCAGTGGGGATAAAGGACACCTGCTGTCTGTTGCTGCAGGTCCATTCTACTGCACTATAAAATACCTGTACTGTTCTGGGACTGGGACAGCAGGGAGGGAGGGAGGGAGGTCACACACACACACACATGCGCGCGCGCACACACACACACACACACACACACACACACACAGACATGCACGCACGCACACACGCACGCGCGCACACACACACACACACACACACACACACACACACACACACACACACACACACACACATGCTCAGCTAGGCAGTGCAGCCAATAAACCACTATGTCCCACAGGTGCTGATGCTAACGATAACCTAGCCAAGTAGCACACGGGCTGCAAAATGTCTAACAGTAGGAATGGTGATCTAGGATCAGGTCCAACCTCTTATTCATTATGACTTAAAAGGCTAAACTGATCCTAGATCAGCATCCCTACTCTGTCTTCCAGTAAACACTTACAGCTAGTGGAGATGCGATGACTCACACACACTGCCAGGAAGGTGAAGTAATGACTGCTTGGTGCTCCTAGATTATACAGCAGTAAACAGTTGGTTGATTAACCAGTCATTTTTGAAGAATACTTTTGAAATGATTTTTCTAGTAGTCAGTAGACATGCATGATAGTGATTCAGGTAATAGCACAGTTATTAATGCATTATCGGAATTGCGGGCCTGATTTTGCACATGGTTGTTGATATTGGCATTCACCCCTTAAATGAAGTTCCCTTAGGAAAAATATAATTCATCTAAGTCTAAGTCTACATTGATTTGACTGGAATTATTAGTTGAAAGAGACAGAGAGAGAGAGAGAGAGAGAGAGAGAGAGAGAGAGAGAGAGAGAGAGAGAGAGAGAGAGAGGAGAGAAAGATAGGAGAGAGAGAGAGAGAGAGAGAGAGAGAGAGAGAGAGAGAGAGAGACAGAGACAGAGAGAGAGAGAGAGAGAGAGAGAGACAAGACAGGAGAGAGAGAGAGAGAGGCAGAGAGAGGAGAGAGAGAGAGGAGACAGAGAGACAGAGAGAGAGAGAAAAGAGAGAGAGAGAGAGAGAGAGAGAACAGAGAGAGAGAGAGAGAGACAGAGAGAGAGACAGAGAGAGAGAGAGAGAGAGAGACAGAGAGAGGAGAGACAGGAGAGAGAGAGAGAGAGAGAGAGAGAGAGAGAGAGAGAGATCTGATCATCTTTTAGTAGCCATAACGTCAAAGCTATCATCCTCTTTGTAGTGTAATAAGCTACTGTATACTCTTTAGACTAGAGCCATCTTCAGGCTCAGGGGTCAATCGCTGGGCTCAGTGACTCAGTGGAGGCTTAGCGAGGAGGTTGTGGGATGGAAAAGCATTTAAGCAGGATTCACAGTGGGGATCTCTACAGAGAGAGAGAGAGAGAGAGAGAGAGAGAGAGAGAGAGAGAGAGACACCAAGTATAATACAGCCTGACTTTGAAGAGGGGGGAAAAATCAGTTGTTACTTTTTCCTAAAATAAGAGAATAAAACTAAACATGAAGCAAACGTAACACACACACAGGAATGCCTGCGCGCACACACACACACACACGTCAAATTTGTTTTGATGGAATATTGTATATAAAAAAGAACTCTGAGACATTCTGTAGTGTAAACATGCATGGACGGATGGACGGATGCACAAAGTGAGCACGTACACACACACACACACACACACACACACACACACACACACACACACACACACACACACACACACACACACACACACACACACACACACACACACACACACACACACACACACACACACACACACACACACACACACACACACACACACAACGCTAATTAAAGTGCAGAAGGCAGCTCCCTCAGTTCTCTGAAGTCGCTTCTCATAATCTGATCCATGCTGCAGGCTCTGTGTGCATGCATGTGTGTGTGTTACCTGTGCTCCATCTGTGTGCCCCTGCCGCAGGCTCTGTGTACCTGACAGCACTGTGCTTTCAGAGGCCCCTCCAGCACCAGGCATACAAGACCCCCTCACAGGTGACTGGCCCTCTGCCAGAACCACACAGTTATGGAAACCTGCCTACCTTCGAATGCGTCACACTCCGCTTGAGATACACCCTAACCACACACACACACACACACACACACACACACACACACACAAAAAGAAGGATCATTCCCTGTAGCCCACATGAAAGAGTATGGCAGTGGGCAGAGCGCCCAGACTCTAGCTACCTGAGACAAAGAAGTGTAACACCTCTGGGGGGTTTTGATGTTAATCTGGGATCCAACATGCTGATGGATGGGCGCTACGTTGGGCCTTGTTTTCTTTAGCATCGGTGTGTGTGTGATCCACATTAGTGTGCGTGTGTGTTTGTATGTACTCAGATCTGAGCGTATTCGTGTGTGTGTCTGAGCCTGTCAGCGGTGGGTGTTGCTGCTCCCAGCCTGCTGCTCAGCCTAGCCCCTGCAATTAATCTCTCCGACATGGCTGCTTCCCCTGGGGCCCTGCTTCGTCTGCTGCTATTGATCCCACCGCCCAGGGGGACCGTGCGTGCGGTCTGGGACTGGGAGGAAGGCTCACCTAGCCTACACATGGGAGGGTGGAGGAGTGAAGGGGTGGAGAGAGAGAGAGGGGATCCACCTTAGTCTGGGACAGGGGATCGTGCCTGTACTGTCCAAAGTTGCTCCTTTCAACCCCGTCTTCCTTCTCCCTCCATCTGGGTGAGAGGAGAGAGGGTCACAGACACAGACACAACTAAATCACTGCCAGATAACCATAGCTAGTAAACTGATCTTTGATACAGTACAATAGATTACAGTAGGTTACAGTAGGTTACAGTAGATTACAGTAGAGTACAGTAGAATAACAGTAGATTACAGTAGAGGAGGAGGCACTTAAAATTGCATTTGTCCCCCAGTTTTATCATTGAATGTGATACAAAACGAGAACGGTGTGCTTTAGGACCATGCGGACGCCTCTGAGCGGTGGGGGTAGGCTGTTTGGAGTGTTTATCCGACTGATCAAACATTTTAAAAAATGAAACAAATATTATGTCCCCCACAGAATAGAATACAGTAGATTACAGTAGATTACAGTAGATTACAGTAGGTTACAGTAGATTACAGTAGATTAAAGTGGTAAATGCACAGCTGAAGAGGGTAAAACTAATATCAGCATTCAAACAATACTGTATGTTTCCTGACTGTGTTTTCTGGGATGCTAATTCTCTATTGCTATTAACTGATGACAGGCATTGTGTATGTACAGTGGTGCTCTACCGTTAACACAAAGACCCTCAGATGTGGAGAACTGGTACTGTGAGGATCA
>NC_059192.1:98092131-98122131 GCF_020615455.1 Coregonus clupeaformis | reverse complement strand
CTGCCTGGTGCACCAAGGGGCCGCCGTGTTGAAAGGAAGGATCAGGAGGACCTCTGTAGATTTGGGAATCTTGGTATACTGCCGTCACCATCCACCGTGGAAACGCCCAACACCCCTCAGCCATTAAGGTGCTACTAAGTATTCCAATGTGTTGAGAATATTTAGGCTTTGGTTAGTGTTAATAATATACAAACACGGAGTGGAGTTTCTTAGTTTATGTTTCACATCAAATCCAAGGTTTTAGTTTGTCTTGGTTTGGACCTGCCACTGTTGTGTCCCGACTTAAACACCTTGGAGTGAATGAACGGACCCCCCTGGTCACAACAGACTGGGGGTTTCCCCAACCAAACACTGTGACTACAAGCCTCGCCAAACACCCTGAAACCATGGATTAAGTATGTTTCATCTCTCTCTATTTCTTCCTCCCTCTGTTCCCCCCTCTCTCTCTTCTCTCGTCTCTTCCCCCCTCTTTCTCTTTCTCTCTCCATCTCTCTCCATCTCTTCCTCCCCCTCTCTCTTCTTCTCAATTCCACCTCCCATCTCTCTCTTTAACAGGAGCAGCTCCAGTTCAAGTTTCCAGTGTAGTGAGTTAGTGTTAGACCAGGGGGAGACCAGCCAGTGTAGTGAGTTAGTGTTAGACCAGGGAGACCAGCCAGTGTAGTGAGTTAGTGTTAGACCAGGGAGACAAGCCAGTGTAGTGAGTTAATGTTAGACCAGGGAGACCAGCCAGTGTAGTGAGTTAGTGTCGGGCCAGGGAGACCAGCCAGTGTAGTGAGTTAGTGTTAGGCCAGACCAGGGAGACCAGCCAGTGTAGTGAGTTAGTGTTAGACCAGGGGAGACCAGCCAGTGTAGTGAGTTAGTGTTAGACCAGAGGAGACCAGCCAGTGTAGTGAGTTAGTGTTAGACCAGGGAGACCAGCCAGTGTAGTGAATTAGTGTTAGACCAGGGAGACCAGCCAGTGTAGTGAGTTAGTGTTAGACCAGGGGAGACCAGCCAGTGTAGTGAGTTAATGTTAGGCCAGACCAGGGAGACCAGCCAGTGTAGTGAGTTAGTGTTAGACCAGGGGAGACCAGCCAGTGTAGTGAGTTAGTGTTAGACCAGGGGAGACCAGCCAGTGTAGTGAGGTTAGTATAGACCAGGGAGACCAGCCAGTGTAGTGAGTTAGTGTTAGGCCAGACCAGGGGGAGACCAGCCAGTGTAGTGAGTTAGTGTTAGACCAGGGAGACCAGCCAGTGTAGTGAGTTAGTATTAGACCAGGGGAGACCAGCCAGTGTAGTGAGTTAGTGTTAGACCAGGGAGACCAGCCAGTGTAGTGAGTTAGTATTAGACCAGGGGAGACCAGCCAGTGTAGTGAGTTAGTGTTAGGCCAGACCAGGGAGACCAGCCAGTGTAGTGAGTTAGTGTTAGACCAGGGAGACCAGCCAGTGTAGTGAGTTAGTATTAGACCAGGGGAGACCAGCCAGTGTAGTGAGTTAGTGTTAGGCCAGACCAGGGGAGACCAGCCAGTGTAGTTAGTTAGTGTTGCGCCAGAGACCAGCAAGTGTAGTCAGTTAGTGTTAGACCAGAGGGAGACCAGCCAGTGTAGTCAGTTAGTATTAGACCAGGGGAGACCAGCCAGTGTAGTGAGTTAGTGTTGGGCCAGACCAGGGGAGACCAGCAAGTGTAGTCAGTTAGTGTTAGACCAGGGGACCAGCCAGTGTAGTGAGTTAGTGTTGGCCCAGACCAGGGAGACCAGCCAGTGTAGTCAGTTAGTGTTAGACCAGGGAGACCAGCCAGTGTAGTGAGTTAGTGTCGGCCAGGGGAGACAGCCAGTGTAGTGAGTTAGTGTTGGGCCAGGGAGACCAGCCAGTGTAGTGAGTTAGTGTTGGGCCAGGGAGACCAGCCAGTGTAGTGAGTTAGTGTTAGACCAGGGAGACCAGCCATTGTAGTAAGTTAGTGTTAGCCAGGGAGACCAGCCAGTGTAGTGAGTTAGTGTTAGACCAGGGGAGACCAGCCAGTGTAGTGAGTTAGTGTTAGGCCAGACCAGGGGAGACCAGCCAGTGTAGTGAGTTAGTGTTGGGCCAGGGGAGACCAGCCAGTGTAGTGAGTTAGTGTTGGGCCAGACCAGGGGAGACCAGCCAGTGTAGTGAGTTAGTGTTGGGCCAGGGGAGACCAGCCAGTGTAGTGAGTTAGTGTTAGACCAGGGGAGACCAGCCAGTGTAGTGAGTTAGTGTTAGACCAGGGGAGACCAGCCAGTGTAGTGAGTTAGTGTTAGGCCAGACCAGGGGAGACCAGCCAGTTTAGTGAGTTAGTGTTAGGCCAGGGGAGACCAGCCAGTGTAGTGAGTTAGTGTTGGGCCAGGGGAGACCAGCCAGTGTAGTGAGTTAGTGTTAGACCAGGGGAGACCAGCCAGTGTAGTAAGTTAGTGTTAGACCAGGGGAGACCAGCCAGTGTAGTGAGTTAGTGTTAGACCAGGGGAGACCAGCCAGTGTAGTGAGTTAGTGTTGGGCCAGGGGAGACCAGCCAGTGTAGTGAGTTAGTGTTAGACCAGGGGAGACCAGCCAGTGTAGTAAGTTAGTGTTAGACCAGGGGAGACCAGCCAGTGTAGTGAGTTAGTGTTAGACCAGGGGAGACCAGCCAGTGTAGTGAGTTAGTGTTAGGCCAGACCAGGGGAGACCAGCCAGTGTAGTGAGTTAGTGTTGGGCCAGACCAGGGGAGACCAGCCAGTGTAGTGAGTTAGTGTTGGGCCAGGGGAGACCAGCCAGTATAGTGAGTTAGTGTTAGACCAGGGAGACCAGCCAGTGTAGTAAGTTAGTGTTAGACCAGGGGAGACCAGCCAGTGTAGTGAGTTAGTGTTGGGCCAGACCAGGGGAGACCAGCCAGTGTAGTGAGTTAGTGTTAGACCAGGGGAGACCAGCCAGTGTAGTGAGTTAGTGTTAGACCAGGGAGACCAGCCAGTGTAGTGAGTTAGTGTTAGACCAACCACAGTGTAGTGAGTTAGTGTTGGGCCAGACCAGGGGAGACCAGCCAGTGTAGTGAGTTAGTGTTGGGCCAGACCAGGGGAGACCAGCCAGTGTAGTGAGTTAGTATTAGACCAGGGGAGACCAGCCAGTGTAGTGAGTTAGTGTTAGGCCAGACCAGGGGAGACCAGCCAGTGTAGTGAGTTAGTGTTAGACCAGGGGAGACCAGCCAGTGTAGTGAGTTAGTATTAGACCAGGGGAGACCAGCCAGTGTAGTGAGTTAGTGTTAGGCCAGACCAGGGGAGACCAGCCAGTGTAGTTAGTTAGTGTTGCGCCAGGGGAGACCAGCAAGTGTAGTCAGTTAGTGTTAGACCAGGGGAGACCAGCCAGTGTAGTGAGTTAGTGTTGGGCCAGACCAGGGGAGACCAGCCAGTGTAGTGAGTTAGTGTTAGACCAGGGGAGACCAGCCAGTGTAGTGAGTTAGTGTCGGGCCAGGGGAGACAAGCCAGTGTAGTGAGTTAGTGTTGGGCCAGGGAGACCAGCCAGTGTAGTGAGTTAGTGTTGGGCCAAGGGAGACCAGCCAGTGTAGTGAGTTAGTGTTAGACCAGGGAGACCAGCCATTGTAGTAAGTTGTGTTAGACCAGGGGAGACCAGCCAGTGAAGTAAGTTAGTGTTAGGCCAGACCAGGGAGACCAGCCAGTGTAGTGAGTTAGTGTTGGGCCAGGGGAGACCAGCCAGTGTAGTGAGTTAGTGTTGGAGACCAGGGAGACCAGCCAGTGTAGTGAGTTAGTGTTGGGCCAAAACCAGGGGAGACCAGCCAGTGTAGTGAGTTAGTGTTGGGCCAGACCAGGGAGACCAACCAGTGTAGTGAGTTAGTTTAGACCAGGAAGACCAGCCAGTGTAGTGAGTTAGTGTTAGGCCAGACCAGGGAGACCAGCCAGTGTAGTGAGTTAGTGTTAGACCAGGGAGACCAGCCAGTGTAGTGAGTTATTTAGACCAGGGGAGACCAGCCAGTGTAGTGAGTTAGTGTTAGGCCAGACCAGGGGAGACCAGCCAGTGTAGTTAGTTAGTGTTGCACCAGGGGAGACCAGCAAGTGTAGTCAGTTAGTGTTGGACCAGGGAGACCAGCCAGTGTAGTGAGTTAGTGTTGGGCCAGACCGGGGAGACCAGCCAGTGTAGTGAGTTAGTGTTGGGCCAGGGAGACCAGCCAGTGTAGTGAGTTAGTGTCGGACCAGGGAGACAAGCCAGTGTAGTGAGTTAGTGTTGGACCAGGGGAGACCAGCCAGTGTAGTGAGTTAGTGTTGGGCCAGGGGAGACCAGCCAGTGTAGTGAGTTAGTGTTAGCCAGAGGAGACCAGCCAGTGTAGTGAGTTAGTGTTAGACCAGGGAGACCAGCCAGTGTAGTGAGTTAGTGTTGGGCCAGACCAGGGGAGACCAGCCAGTGTAGTGAGTTAGTGTTGGGCCAGGGGAGACCAGCCAGTGTAGGTGAGTTAGTGTTGGACCGGGAGACCAGCCAGTGTAGTGAGTTAGTGTTAGACCAGGGGAGACCAGCCAGTGTAGTGAGTTAGTGTTAGGCCAGACCAGGGGAGACCAGCCAGTTTAGTGAGTTAGTGTTAGGCCAGGGGAGACCAGCCAGTGTAGTGAGTTAGTGTTGGGCCAGGGGAGACCAGCCAGTGTAGTGAGTTAGTGTTAGACCAGGGGAGACCAGCCAGTGTAGTAAGTTAGTGTTAGACCAGGGGAGACCAGCCAGTGTAGTGAGTTAGTGTTAGACCAGGGGAGACCAGCAAGTGTAGTGAGTTAGTGTTGGGCCAGGGGAGACCAGCCAGTGTAGTGAGTTAGTGTTAGACCAGGGAGACCAGCCAGTGTAGTGAGTTAGTGTTGGACCAGGGGAGACCAGCCAGTGTAGTGAGTTAGTGTTAGACCAGGGAGACCAGCCAGTGTAGTAAGTTAGTGTTAGACCAGGGGAGACCAGCCAGTGTAGTGAGTTAGTGTTGGGCCAGACCAGAGACCAGCCAGTGTAGTGAGTTAGTGTTGGGCCAGGGGAGACCAGCCAGTATAGTGAGTTAGTGTTAGACCAGGGGAGACCAGCCAGTGTAGTAAGTTAGTGTTAGACCAGGGGAGACCAGCCAGTGTAGTGAGTTAGTGTTGGGCCAGACCAGGGGAGACCAGCCAGTGTAGTGAGTTAGTGTTAGACCAGGGAGACCAGCCAGTGTAGTGAGTTAGTGTTAGACCAGGGAGACCAGCCAGTGTAGTAAGTTAGTGTTAGGCCAGACCAGGGAGACCAGCCAGTGTAGTGAGTTAGTGTTGGGCCAGGGGCCCCAGTGTAGTGAGTTGTGTTGCCAGACCAGCCAGTGTAGTGAGTTAGTGTCGGGCCAGGGGAGACCAGCCAGTGTAGTGAGTTAGTGTTAGACCAGGGGAGACCAGCCAGTGTAGTGAGTTAGTGTTGGGCCAGACCAGGGGAGACCAGCCAGTGTAGTGAGTTAGTGTTGGGCCAGACCAGGGGAGACCAGCCAGTGTAGTGAGTTAGTGTTGGGCCAGGGGAGACCAGCCAGAACACGTTGAAAGGCAGGGCTTCTACTCTTTAATGTGGCTCCAGCAGCAGCTCTCTGGTCCTCCTAATGAGGTGCTTTACACACCCACACAAACACACACACACATCCGCCGATGATGATTACCATTATGTTGGGGACTCATCCAAATACCTCCAGGGACCCAAACGGAGACAGAGGCTCTCCCCCCTTCCAAATCTCAAACCCCCAGACACCGACCCGGGACCCCCCACCTCCAACCCTCCAGCATTGGCACAAGACCTCAGGTAAACACCCATCCAGGTCCCACCCCCCACTCCCATCAGTCACCTCAGCCCTGGCCAGCACCCAGACTGCTACCTCACTGTCTGTCAATGCAGAGGGGGTTACAGACAAGCCGTGGCCCTGTAGGCCCCCAAGGGCTGAGGTTCACACATCACACAACACAGAGGTGGAGAGGAGCCATGGAAAAGGTGTGGAGCTGCTGAACACTGAATTTTTATAGCCAATAGGGTCTGGGAGTAGGAAGTTCTGAGAACAGGGTTTTAGGGCATTATTTGAATGGTTGGGTAGCACCTCCATCACTCGGTCACGTCATCGCCGTTGTTGTCCAACGTTCACAGAGCGTCACAAAAGTAGAACGGAGGCTAATGACTTTGAACGGGAGCTAATGACTGATTCTGCAATTGATGTAGTCGAGTCACTAAACCTCGAGTCCGAATCGAGTCCCAAGTCCCCTGTGCTCGAGTCCGAGTCACCAATGGTTGAGTCATGAGTCGAGTCACGAGACCCTATGGCTGAAGTCGAGTCCCCAGTGCTAACAGGGTGAATCATCTCCTTGTAATACTTATCTGTGCATTGACTGGGCGTCCTAGCCACTATGATGCTATCAATAATGTATATTAAAGAGGTAGAATACAGGTGTACCAGTCCACTTTAAAATAGTCCTCACTTGATCAGCCTATTGCCAGCCCTTTGATACAGTGAAGAGCCCAACTAAGAGAGATATAGCGAGAGAAGGAGCGAAAGAGACTTAATTAAAAGCTGTGTGTGTGTGGGGGGGGGACAGCGGTACAGCCCATTGAACAGGCCGACTAGGCTAATCCCCAACACCATCAAAGGAGCCGGAGAAGGGGAGCCTGGGCCATGACAGCACCTCGGAGAGGAGAGAAGAGAGGTTAAGGGAGGAGAGAAGAGAAGAGAAGAGAAGAGAAGAGAAGAGAAGAGAAGAGAAGAGAAGAGAAGAGGAGAGGAGAGGAGAGGAGAGGAGAGGAGAGGGGAGGAGAGGAGAGGAGAGGAGAGAGAGGAGAGGAGAGGAGAGAGGAGAGGAGAGGAGAGGAGGAAAGAGTGATCTGATGCCTCCTGTGATAACCTGTGTGATTATTACCTCAGGAGGGCCCTGGACTGGTCTGGACTGGACAGGTCTTGGGTGTTCTGAAACACAGAGGTTTATCACTATCTGATGATGGGGATAGTAGTTACTTTTGGTGATTGAGCACCTTCCAGGATCTCTGCTCTGCCTTTTATATCTATTTAGCCCTCTTCTCCTGTCTCTCCTCTCTTCCCCATTCTCTCCTTCCCCTTCTCTCCTCTCCTCTCCTCTCCTCCCTCTCGCTCCCCCTGCTGCATCAGTCTCCTCCCTGGCGCGGTACACGGGGGAGGTAGTGTAGTCATGTCAGGCTCCCACCAATCCTAACATCTCCACCGTGTCTGATCCCCCCCAAGAGACAAACCCTTCCCAGGGGTTTCCTTCGCCCCCTCACCCCCAACACCCCTCACGCAGACCCCCCAGAGCTGGCATAGACTCTCGGCGGTTCATGCATACACACACAACGCCACTCTTGGCTCTGCCATTCCTGCCTCTGCCAGCCGCCCAGTACTGTACATAAATGGGAGGGAGGGAGGGAGGAGAGAGGAGGGGGAGAGAGAGAGAGGGGAGAGAGGGGAGAGAGAGGAGGAGAGGGGGAGGAGAGGGAGGGGGAGAGGTCTCTATTGTGATGAGGGCTATTAATTAACCTGTGACTGGGTTGTTGACCCCATGTAAGACGCTCAGTCGAGGTTTTCTACATCAGTATTTCAGCTTGGTATTTCATTTAAGCCATTAATCTCTTGCTCAGTTCATCACTGAGCGTGCCACTAACCTTCTATTGGATGTTTATAACACCCTTATACACACCGTGGTGATTGGGTTTTCGCTCATTCGTTGATATGAGGCTCTCTATACAACAACTCACCATCTGGTGTCTTGGAGTTAATCTCCAATGCAAAAATACTTCTTGCTTTTCAATAAAACTCCTTATTCAGCTAATATAACTATCTCTCGTAGGGTTCTCTTATATCTCTCTCCCCCCCCCCCCTCCCCCTCCCTCTCTCTCCCTCTCCCTCCCTCTCTCTCCCCCTCTCCTCCCTCTCCCTCCCTCTCTCTCTCTCCCTATCCTCTCTCTCTCCCTCTCCTCCCTCTCTCTCTCTCCTCTCCTCCCTCCTCCCTCTCTCTCCCTCTCCTCTCTCTCCCTCTCCCTCTCCTCTCTCTCTCTCCTTCTCCTCCCTCTCTCTCCCTCTCCACCCTCTCTCTCCTCCCTCTCCCTCCCTCTCTCTCTCCCTCTCCTCCCTCTCCCTCCCTCTCTCTCTCCCTCTCCTCTCTCTCTCTCCCTCGCCTCCCTCTCTCTCCCTCCCCCTCTCTCTCCCGCTCTCCTCTCCCTCCCCCTCTCTCTCCCTCTCTTCTCTCTCTCTCCCTCTCGTCTCTCTCTCTCCCTCTCCTCTCTCTCTCTCTCCCTCTCCCTCTCTCTCTCTCTCCTCCTCATCTATCTTTCTCTCTCTTCTCCTCCCTCTCCCTCTCTCTCCTCCCTCTCTCTCTCTCTCTCTCTCCCCTCCCTCCCTCTCTCTCCCTCCTATCTCTCTCCCTCTTCTCCCCTCTCCCTCTCTCTCTCTCTCTCTCCCTCTCCCTCTCTCTCTCTCTCCTTCTCCTCTCCCTCTCTCCTCCCTCCCTCTCTCTCTCTCTCCCTCCTCCCTCTACCTCCCTCTCTCTCTCTCCCTCTCCTCCCTCTCCCTCCCTCTCTCTCTCCCTCCTCTCTCCCTCTCCTCTCTCTCTCCCTCTCCTCCCTCTCTCTCCCTCTCTTCTCTCTCTCTCCTCTCCCTCTCTCTCTCTCCCTCTCCTCCCTCTCTCTCTCTCTCTCTCTCTCTCTCTCTCTCTCTCTCCGCTCCCCTCTCCTCTCTCTCCCTCTATCTCTCTCCCTCTTCTCCCTCTCCCTCTCCCTCTCTCTCTCCCCATCTCCTCTGTCTCTCTCCCTCTCCTCTCTCTCCCTCTCCTCTCTCTCCTCCCTCCCTCTCTCTCTCTCTCCCTCTCCTCCCTCTACCTCCCTCTCTCTCTCTCTCCCTCTCTCCCTATCCTCTCTCTCTCTCTCCCTCTCTCTCTCCCTCTCCTCTCTCTCTCCCTCTCCTCCCTCTCTCTCCCTCTCCTCTCTTTCCTCCCTCTCCCTTTCCTCTCCTCTCTCCTCTCCCTCTCCCCTCCTCTCTATCCCTCTCCTCCCTCTCCCTCCCTCTCTCTCTCTCTCTCCCTCTCCTCCCTCTCCCTCTCTCTCTCTCCCTCTCCTCTCTCTCTCTTCCTCTCCTCCCTCTCTCTCCCTCTCTCTCTCTCTCCCTCTCCTCACTCTCCCTCCCTCTCTCTCCCTCTCCTCTCTCTCTCTCCCTCTCCTCCCTCTCTCTCCCTCTCCCTCTCTCTCCCTCTCCTCCCTCTCCTCCCTCTCCTCCCTCTCCCTCCCTCTCTCTCTCCATCTCCTCTCTCTCTCTCTCCCTCTCCTCTCTCTCTCTCCCTCTCTCTCCGCACATTGTTTATCACCAATTACATAAAGCTGTAGCAACTTGCTCCTAGATTACTAGCTGCCCGAAGCCAGAGACAGACAGGGCCCATTCACATGCAGATGTCGCTAGATAAATCCCCATCTTGTTTTGTTGTGGGATGCTCATTTTGTTCACTCTCCCTCCCCCATCGCCCTCAGGCTCAACTCACCCACCCCCTTGTTTGTCTCTGTTGTTCTCAACGTGGCGTAAAAAGCAGCAAGCGAAATGTGTGGAGCGGACGAAAATGTTAATTGGTCGCATGCACTATATAATCCACCCCTTCACTCTTTACGTCCTTCCTTCTCTGTTACCTCTATAGATCTATAATATTTTTCAAATTGAATCTTTATTCTCCCATAATCCCCCCTCTCCATCCCTGCTGCTTTGAGCTCATCCCTCTGTTCACAACATCCATCTACTAGGCCTGACCGCATGAGTCTCTCTCTCTCTCTCACCCAAATAAATGCCCAAACAAATAAATCTCTCTCTCTCTCACTCTCACCCATTTCACATTCATCTGTGCCACAAGTCAAAGTGGGGAACTTCATTGTTAAATTACTCTAATACTAATGTGATTTCTATCCCATGTCTCAGTTCCGTTATATCTTCCACACCTCCCCTCTCAACCAAGTCTATCTTTCTTCTACTATACATCTGTCTTCCAACTTCCAGCATTAACCATAGTGGTAGTGGATCTGTGCTTCCTTTCGTACAGATGTGCTCCCACTTCCGCATTAACCATAGTGGTAGTGGATCTGTGCTTCCTTTCGCTACAGATAGTGCTCCACTTCCAGCATTAACCATATTAGTGATCTGTGGCTTCCTTTCCTCCAATAGTGCTCCAACTTCCACATTAACCATAGTGGTAGTGGATCAGTGGCTTCCTTTCCTGCCAATAGTGCTCCAACTTCCAGCATTAACCATAGTGGTAATGATCTGTGCTTCCTTTCGCTGCCAATAGTGCTCCAACTTCCAGCATTAACCATAGTGGTAGTGATCTGTGGCTTCCTTTCGCTGCCAGATAGTGCTCCAACTTCCAGCATTACCATAGTGGTTTACAACTTCTATTATTTCATGCCCCCTTGGTTTCCGGAGTGCAGGCCGGCGCAAAAGTGTTGGCGGGAGAAGAAGAGAAGGAGAGAAAATTAAAAAGAGGCGTGCTGGAATGATTACCCACTTCCCATAAACTCATTAAGCTTCTGACTAAAAGCTAGTAGCACGCTCACACGCTCCTCTCCTGTTCTTTTCTCTCTCCTCTCCTCTTCTCTCTCTCTCTCTCCTCTCCTCTTCTTTCCTCTCTCCTCTTCTCTCTCTCCTCCCCTCTTCTCTTCTCCTCTCTCTCCTCTTCTCTTCTCTTTCGCTCTCTCCTCTTCTCTTTCGCTCTCTCCTCTTCTCTTTCGCTCTCTCCTCTTCTCTTTCCCTCTCTCCTCTTCTCTCTATCTCTCCTCTCCTTTTCTCTTTCGCTCTCTCCTCTTCTCTTTCGCTCTCTCCTCTTCTCTTTCGCTCTCTCCTCTTCTCTTTCGCTCTCTCCACTTCTCTTTCGCTCTCTCCTCTTCTCTTTCGCTCTCTCCCCTTCTCTATCTCTCTCCTCTTCTCTTCTCTCCTTCCTCTCTCCTCTCTCTCTTTCGCTCTCTCCTCTTCCTCTTTCGCTCTCTCCTCTTCTCTTTCGCTCTCTCCTCTTCTCTTTCGCTCTCTCCTCTTCTCTTTCGCTCTCTCCTCTTCTCTTTCGCTCTCTTCTCTTCTCTTTCGCTCTCTCCTCTTCTCTTTCGCTCTCTCCCCTTCTCTCTCTCTCTCCTCTCCTCTTCTCTTTTGCTCTCTCCTCTTCTCTTTCGCTCTCTCCTCTTCTCTTTCGCTCTCTCCTCTTCTCTTTCGCTCTCTTCTCTTTCGCTCTCTCCCCTTCTCTCTCTCTCTCCTCTCCTCTTCTCTTTTGCTCTCTCCTCTTCTCTTTCGCTCTCTCCTCTTCTCTTCCTCTCTCCTCTTCTCTCTTTTTCCTCCATTCCTCCTTTTACCTACTTCAATCAGACAACAGACAGACAGACAGACAGACAGACAACAACAACACAGACACCCCGACGACGAGAGGGGAGGAGAAGAGAGAGAAAGAGAGAGAGAGAGAGAGAGAGAGAATAAACAACTGCCTTATCTCTGCAGCAGCATCTTCCCACAGAAAAGTGTCTGAACTCTCTGTACTCTTTATCTCATCTGATCTGTTTTTAAAACACATTTTTTTTGGCCTCGTCTTCTCTTTTTCATTCTGACTTCCTCTGGAAGGGTTTCTGCTCAGACTGTGTTCTTTTCCAGCCCCCTCTGTACTTTCTGTGCTTGGTCCTTAGTATCTCTCTACTTTCTCTTTTTATGCTCCCTCTCTCGTTCTCTCCTCTCCTTCCTCTCTCCCGGGCTGTTTTGGAGGCAGGGAGCAAAGGGTTCTGAAAGTTGAAGTGAAGTTGAAGTGTTTGGTCCTCTGAGAGAAGTTGATTCTATATATAATTTCATCTTGTACTTTCTCACTTTCAAAGTTTGGTCTCATCCATTAACTATACCATCTTTTTAGTATTGTCACGTTCGTTCATGACGTCACCACACGTGATATGCATACATGTTTATTTGACCCAATAAACAACTACAAAACAACAGCGAGGCGTGAAGTCCAAGTACACAAACAACATCCTCACACAAGATCCCACAACCCACTAGTGCCAATAGGCTGCCTAAGTATGGTTCCCAATCAGAGACAACAGCTACAGCTGCCTCTGATTGAACCACCAACATAATCTACACATAATAACACCAACATAAAATACACAACATAGAACATACACCCCTACTCAACGTCTCCGTCCCCAGAGTCAGGGTGTGACAGTACCCCAAGGTGCGGACTCCGCCGCACAACCTTTACTTACAGGGTAGGGGCCGGGTGGGCATGTCCCCTCGGGCCGGATCCCTCTCTACCCCCCTATTCTCCCCTCCCTGTTGCCCCCTGGTCTGGTCTATCGCTCTGCTTCCCCTCTCCTTCCTCCCACTATCTCCAGGCCCTGTCCCCGACCCTGGTGTGGCGAGACCCCGAAGCCTGGAGGGGGCTGACGTCTGGGTCTGGACTGGAGCCGCTGACCGGAGCTGGACCGGGCACCGGTGGAGCGACTCTCCTGGCTCGGGGTGGGGCCGCTGACCCGGATCTGGACTGAGTGGTTACCGATCTCAGCTCCGGAGTGGAGCCGCTCCCGAGCTGGATCAGGCACCGGTGGAGAGGACTATCTGCTCTAGCTGACCGGAGCTGGACTGACTCCGGTGGAGTAACTTCTCTGGCTCCGAGTGGAGGCTCCGGAGCTGGATCGCACCTCCGGACTGCTCTGGCTCCGACTGCAGCAGCTTACCGAGCTGGATCCAGGCACTGGTGGACTACTGCTCTGGTTCGGACTGGAGCTGCTACTGGTGCGACCCCACGTGGACGGGCGCGGGGCCGTGCCGGACTACACACTCACCACTGGTCTGCTGCGAGGAGCAGAGCACGGCCCACCACTAGAACATGCACCACTGGCCTGCTGCGAGGAGCAGGACAGGCCCGCGGACTGGCGACACACACCACTGGCTTTAGCAGAACGGCCGGGCCGGGCTGGCGACGTGCACCACTGGCTTGGTGCGAGGACAGGAACAGGCCGGACCCGGGCTGGGCGCGCGCCACCACTGGCTTGGTGCGAGGACGGAGCAGGCCGGGCCGGGCTGGCGCGCGCGCCACCACTGGCGTGGTGCGAGGGCGGGAACAGGCCGCCGCGCTGTCAACGTGCTCCACTGGCTTCAGTGCGGGGGAGCAGAGGGCCGGACCGGACTGCAAAGGCGGACTGGAGTCTGTGGAGCGCTGTCACACCCGTCCTGGCTGGCTACCCACTTTCGCACTACCACCGTGCGGCGCTGGCTCCAGGACGCGTCTGGGCTGTGCACGCCTACTGGCATACAGCTCGTAGAATCGGGTGCAGGATATGCGGACGGCGTACTGAGAGCCAAGCGTTACCACACCCCTCCTGCTGATCCCATCTTCGCCCGTTGCACGTGCGTGGTGCCTAACCGCTCACGGGTCTGTGCCCGGCACACTGGCTGACACGTACTAGCTCCCATAACACGGAGCCTGCCCAGTCACACGCCTCCTCGCGTGATACGGGAGTTGGCTCTGCTCTAACGCTAGGCTCCCCAACCCCCTTTTAGCCCCCCAACATTTTCTTGGGGCTGTCTCTCGGGCTTCCTCCTCGACCAGCGTCCTCTGCGTTGCCGCTGCTCCAGTCTCTATACCGCGCCTCCCACTGTCTCCTCCCAGGGACCGCGATCCATCCCGGCCTGAATCTCCTCCCATGTCCGGAACCCTTTCCTTCCAGGATCTCCTCCCATGTCCAGGCTGTCTGCTCCTGACTTAGTCCTCGTTTGGTGGGATCTTCTGTCCTTTCGTTCATGAGCGGGTCCAGACCAAGGTGCAGCGTATATGCATACATGTTTATTTGAACTAATACAACTACAAAACAACAAGCGAAGCGTGAAGTCAATACCAACACATCTCCACGGCAAGATCCCACAACCCACTGTGCAATTCTAAGTATGGTCCCCAATCAGAACAACGAGCTACAACTGCCTCTCTGATTGACCCCCCGACCAACATATCTACACATAATGAACACCCAGCATAAAATACACACAACATAGAACACTCTACACACCCTGACTCAACATATATCTCCAATCCCCAGAGTCAGGTACATATTTAATCATCTGCTTATCTGTTCCTACTCTAGTGGTAGACACTAGAAATTGAATTATATTTCTATGGGTTGGCATCTCTTTACCGAATTAAGTTCAGAATGAAGTTCTGTTGAAAAAAGTGCTAAGATTTTCAATGGTATCAACTATGGTGAATTGCACCACTCGCTCAACCATTGAATTTCCTCATCAACATTTGCTAGACCACCAGAGAGTGAAAGGTGATAACATGTTCTTAGATATATTCCATGTCCAGACTTGACACAATTTCTGACACTGGCAAAATATACCTCCAATTAAACAGAGAGGAAGAGGGAGGGGGGATGAGAGGGGAGAGGGAAGGGGAACGGGGAGGAGGGATGTGTTGCCTCTGAGTTTGTAATCCGCTCTCAGAATTAGGAGACCACAGACAGACCCTCAGAGCATCGGATTGGTTCACTCACTCACTGTTCCTCATTAGAGCATTCGTCTGTCATACACACACAAACACACACACACACACACACAACACCACATGCACACACTCAATCACATAGAGACATTCCTAGGTCTCAGGGCCTCTCTATCCCATTTGCGATTCTTACAAACTTGGAATTTGACTTCAAGCAGAACATTGCTTTTTTCCCATTTAAACATCAGCCAATGACATCTACCTGCTCCACCACTGACAGAGCCTTTCCAGGGGGGGTCTTCCTATCTTGCTAGTCTAGATCCTCCACTTTGGTTGCAAACAATCAAAATACTTCTCAGCAGAATCTCAGTTGATAACAACCTTAGAGTCAAATGAAAATGATTGAAAAACATAGTTTATCTCCTTCCAAAATCCACAAAACCTAAACATCCATATCTGCATCCATTGTGATTGTGAATTCAAAGAAATATCTCAAACATGTGCGTCTTGGGTTGTCTACATCCAGTAAAACAGTTAGATGGGAAAAAACGTTAGAGTTTAGAATGTTGTTGTTAAACCGTGATTACCACTATTTCTGACTATGTTTGGGCTGAGTTTTTAAGAGTCTAAGCATGATATTTACATAAAAAAAAATCCACTTGTTCGATCCAATTATAAATGATTAAGAAAAAAGCAGAAGATCAATGGAGTTTATATCACTCTGTAAATCCCCCCTTTGCTTTGTGTTTTTTATTTGAAGTCAGAGTGAAACACTCACTCACTTTAAATCAAAGAGCTGTCATCTTCGCTGTAGTTACTGTAATAATATTATCTTATTCTTCGGTTTTTTTTGTTTTCAGACTAACTTCAAATACCATAGACTCCACTTTCTCTCTCCCTCACGTCTTTGCGTCATTGGAGGAGTTGGCACATGCGTGCACTGCATTCGGGCGGTCGGTTTCTGAGTTGAGGTTGTGTGTAAGTCGACTACTCATTGAGATAATTAGAAAATGGATCGTCTCGAGATCTCCCTGTCGGCGCGGGATACTGTTGATGACTCTTATTAAACTCTACACAGTGGATTAATCATTGTCTCTAAAACCTGGCTAGTCCCAATGGCACCCTATTCCCTACATAGTCTGCACTACTTTTTGACTAGAGCCCTATGCTTTCAAAGTATTTGCACTACATAAATATGGTATCATCTGGGATGCAACTTAGACTAAGCAGGCCAATGAAAATTGCTTGATAAAAAACTGACGCTAACCACAGCCAACAACACTCCAGCTGTCTTCAGACGTCACAGCCCCGGGCTAACGCAAATAAACAGCGGTGTGTGTGTGTTTGTGTGTGTGTTTGTGTGTGTGTGTGTGTTCAATGTCATCGGGTGCGACCATGGCTCTTCAAGCTCACCCGCCCCGCCTCCCAGGCCCCAAAAGCCCTCCACCAATCAGATGCTTTCTCTGGCACCCCCGGGATGACCGCAGAGGAACAAAAAACAAATGCTGGGCAAACAAACCGGGATCGAGCCAAAGCCACCAACCCTGTTGATCCCGTCATAGCAGCAGTAAGCTGAGGCAGAAGAGCAGTTCTTAGGCTTTTGTGGGATTTAATGTAGTCCCCTTTTCCTCGCTCAGTTGCACATTCAATCCTAAATCTCCACATTTATTTTTCTATCTCTCCCTTTCTCCTTCTCCCTTTTTCTTTCTTTCTTTCTTTCTTTCTTTCTTTCTTTTTTCTTTCTTTCTTTCTTTCTTTCTCTCTTTCTTTGCTTTCTTTGCTGCTTCTTTGCTTTCTTTCTTTTTCTTTCTTCCTCTCTCTCTCTCCTGTCCTCTCCTCCTCCATCTCTCCCCTTCACTCTCTCTCCCATCTCCTCTCTCTCCCCCTTCCCTCTCTCTCTCTGACCCATCTGGGCAAGTCTAGTTTATGATGAACATCCCGAAATCTCTGTCCTCCCTGTCGGGGAGGCTCTGCGAGGCCCGTGGGGGACACAAAGGCAGGATTACTGCAGCTGCCAGTCACGCTAAACCCTCAGCCAGATCTCCGAGCCCGCCTAGCGCCCGTGTCCTCACCTCAAAGATCCCTCACTGCACCCCTCACAAAGGCTCATTAACACAAAAGGCCTCCCTCCCCCTGTCTTCTCATGGTTCTTGAAGGCAACAACGAAATCAGGAGCCAAATAGCCTGATTAGGGGGGATAATACTGGTTTGTAAATGGGAGTGAAGGCAGTGTCATCTGGTGATAATGGGGAGGAGGGAGGAGATGTTGGAGACAGTGTGTTATTAGGTTTACATAGAACAGTGTGAGATAGAATGGATGTGTGTGATGTCCAACAATACATACCCCCCTGCATCCCAATGCTGGCTTGTCTCTGAGAAGCTAAACAGAGGTTGGTCAGGTTGGTTCCTGGATGGGAGACCAGATGCTGCTGGAAGTGGTGTTGGGGGGCGAATAGGAGGCATTCTTTCTTCTGGTCTAAACAAAATATCCCAATGCCCCTGGGCAGTGATTGGGGACATTGCCCTGTGTAGGGTGCAGTGTTTTAGATGGACGTTAAATGGGTGTTCTACTCTCTGTGATCCCTAAAACCTCCTTATCATGAGAATAGGGGTGTTAACCTGGTGTCCTGGCTAAATTCCCAATCTGCGGCCCTCATACCATCATACCACCTAATCATCCCCAGCTTCCAATTGCTCCCATTCATCCCCCTCCTCTCCCACTATTCCCCAGGTTGTTGCTGTAAATGAGAATGTGTTTTCATTCAACTCACCTATAAAAATAATAGTGAATAATATAAATCAAATGATGTGTGGTTTTCGTTGGATCTGTTACATGAGGTTTCGTTTTGGGTTGTGATGCGTTTTCTGTATAGTTTGTGGAGGGAGGATTACCCCACAAGTAGTTCTTGTTAGATTTAATAAATAATTAAGAGGAGTACATTTGTTAAAAAAAAAAGAATACAAAGGTCTTTAGGGTAGTGTTCTTCAAGTGTAGATAATTCCATTAAATATTGATTTATTTTAGACTAATTTAACAATGTCAAAAAACTTTAAATCAAGAAATTATTATGCACAAGTGAAAACCAAAAAGAATGATTTATTAAGCTTTCTTAATTATACATTAAAAAGATTTGTTTTTAATTTGAAACTTTCAGAATATCTCAGTTTGTCTTGATGTTATGATTCTTTGAAAATACCTCTGTCTCTGAAATCATTACATTTGATCTTTAAATTAATTGGAAGAATAAAAAACAATATTCCCCCACCCTTCACTCTTGCACTTATCAAACAGTTAGCTTAATATTCCACAAGGTCTCTCTATGTATGTTCTTCACAGCCTGGTCCACTTAAGTCATTAAGAAGAAGCATGGCCTATGATTTTAGAGTTGGGCCTCTGAATCATGTTGGTTTATTTTCGCCCCTGAACGTTCTACCTAACCAAGGAGTTCTACCTGGAACCTGAGTTCTACCTGGAACCAAAAAGGTCTATGAGTGTATCTCTTTCTCTCGTTCAATCTATGACAACTGAGAACTAGGCCTGATCTGCTAACACACCATGCTACAGAGAAATACACATGTCCACACACCTCACTCCCACATTAGGGCAACCTCACACCGCTTTGGGGCGGTCAGCTACAGATGTGGGGATCTTCATCTGATCACCCTGTTGCAGGAGAATCAAAGCAAATCAAATCAAGCTTTATTTATACTTTACCGGCCGTGATCAGGAGTCATGAGGCGGCACGCAATTGGCCCAGCGTCGTCTGGGTTAGGGGGGGAGTTTTGGCGGGGGTTTTACTTGGCTCATCTTGCTCTAGCGACTCCTTGTGGCGGGCCGGGCACCTGCAGGTTGGCCTCAGTCGTCAGTTGAACAGTGTTTCCTCCACACATTGGTGCAGCTGTCTTCCGGGTTAAACGGGCGGGTGTTAAGAAGCGTGGTTTGGCGGGTCATGTTTCGGAGGGCGCGCCCACCTTCCCTCCCGAGCCCGTTGAGGGGTTGCAGCAAGACAAAATCAAAATTGGGAGAAAAAGAAAATGGGTAAAAATACAAAAAAATTAAATAACAAGAAATAAACCAAAGAATTAAAATAAAAAAGGAGATAAATAAATTACTACACAACAAAACCATAATAAAATTTAAAAAATGACAAAAGAATGTCCACAGTTTCGTCCCCCCTCAGGTTCTCTGGCAGGCTATTCCAGAAGCTGGCATAATTACTAAAGGCTGCCTCTCCATGCCTCTTGGTCCTAGAGCTTTGGGATCAATAAAATCTCCAACATTTAGTGTACTTGAGGTTTAAAGGCTTCTGAAGTTTTTAATTTCTGTTTGATTTATCCCTTTATCAAAACCCTACAAGAATGTCCATGATTTATCCACATAATCCATTTCCTGTTGCTGCAGGATTATTTTCCTGCTGTAGCAAACTGGCTCAAATTAATATCCTACATCTTTGTAGACCTCTGATTCCATAGCAACAGTAAGGCAGAGAATATATACTCAGTAGACAGTTTATTAGGTGTACCACCCCATTCACTAAAGTGGTTCCTCCTACAGACGTTAGATCACATGGCCGTGGCTTGCTATGTAAAGCAGGCACACAGGATTCCAAGGGCATTCAGTTACTGTTCAGGATTGAACGTTAGAATGGGAAAGATGAGTGAAAGACAGCTAGTTGATGAGAGGAGTAGAATATGAGAATGGAAAAATCGTGCAAGCTAACAGGCGGGCCACAAACAGACAAATGCCGGCGCAGTACAACAGCGGTGTGCAGGGCGGCATCTCGGGCCGCACAACTCGTTGGTCCTTGTCACCGAATGGGCCCTATTGCAGCAGACACCACACTGGGTTCCCTCCCTATCAGCCCAAAACAAGAAGAAGCAGACCACCACGATCACTAACACTGGACAATTGAGGAGTGGAAAAACCATTGCCTGATCTGTAAATCCCTGTTCCTGTTGTGTCATGCTGATGCCAGGAGTCAGGATTTGGTGCGTAAGTAGCTTGAGTCCATGGTCACATCCTGCCTGGTGTCGACGGTACAGGCTGGTGGGGGTGGTGTAGCGGTGTGGGGAATGTTTTCCTGGCACCCGTTAGGTCCCTTGATACCAATTGAGCAACGTTTCCATGCCCCGAAGAGGTCAGGCTGTTCTGGAGGCAAAGGGGAGTCCACACGTACTAGATGGGTATACCTAATAAACTTTTTTTTTCAGAACTTAAAGTGTTTTGGGCCATGGCTCCTCTATCATTACACTCACCCACGCCAGGTTGCTCCTCCTACCTTTTAGAATCTACACACCCAGAATGCAATGTATAAAGATCAAAGGGTCAACTAGACTGGTGTTTACGTCAATACTCCTCAGTTATCCGTTTCTGTGGTTAGGATCGGGGGAATCTCTCGACTGGATATTATGGCTCCTGCTTCATGTCTCCTGTGTGTCTAAACACACACACACACACAACACGCACACACACACACACACACACACACACTGTCCATTCCACGGCAAAGCCAATTCAGGCACAATCTAACAGAGTAGATGTGTGTGATCTAAGACCCTGTCTCCTCACCCCTCCCTTCTCCTCTTTCCTCCTCCCTTCTCCTCCTCTTCCTCCTTCTCCTCGTCTTTCCTCCCTTCTCCTCCCTCCTCCCTTCTTCTCCTCTTTCATTCTCTCTTCTCTTTGTTTTATTCCTTCTTCTCTTTGAATATCTTTGGCCTGTTGGGGGATCCATTGTAACCTCAATACCCGATGAGTTGTTGCGTTCACCAAACTTGTGACCTCTGTCTCAGTCTGAAATGGTTTTGATTAAGTGCCTGTAACTGGTGAAATATAACATCTCAAGCCCAGAAGAACTATCTCACCAGAGTTGGACTGTTAAAACTGCATTGGCACATTTGTGTATTTATAGGTTTTGTCGTGGAGACAGACTTTTCCATATCAATTGTTTTATAATTGACCGAGAGGAGCGCTCATAACCTGAGAAGCACACTTTAAAGGTTAGGATTAAAGGGGTGAGCATATAAAGTGCTCAAAGGCTTGGTAAAAAAAAGAAGGAGAATGCCTTTAGAATCTCCCAGTCTAACCACTGGCAGTCCACAAGGATAAACATTCACGTATTTTATGTCGGGGGGACTTTGGCTCTTTTTGTCTGAGAAACTAGTGAGCGCCTTGAATTAGGCCTCTGGAGAATTGTCCACTGTTACATCATCAACTGGGTTCTCTTTTTCTCTCACTGTCTACACTGAATGGGCCCTTCTCAGGCACATAACAAGACTACTAAATTGGACAAAGATGAAAACACAAGTAGGGAAATCCACATGTTTATGAGGTGGACGCCAAGACAGAGTGAGAAAATAACTATCTGGAGGATAACCAAGAGGATGCGTCATGAAACCATGTGCAGTTAGTTACACAGGACCACCTCTATTCACTCAGTCCCATTTCATCACTGCCTGACATTGTTTATTTACCGCAAGCCTCTCCTTCAGTGGTCGAAGTAGACGGATAAAAAACGATTCTTCAGTAAATATTTTCAGAATGCAGAATGTGTCGAGATTCCATGAAGCGGACGTTGGCTACATCTTTGTGACTAGGCTTTAGAAGGCAGATGGCTGGGCCAAGGCAAGAGAAGGTATTTCTATTTGGCACAGAGGTATTCTCTGGGACCTGACCAGAGTTGGTTCGGTTGGGACAGAGGGAAACCAGGTTGAGGAGGGTGAGGGGAGGATGACTGTTGAGGACATCTCTCTTGGCCAAGGAGTTTCCAGGTGTTCTCCTGCCCTGGCTGAGTCATACCCTGCCCCCACCACACACACACACACAAGCACACCCACAGAAATATCACCCCGCAGGCTGATCGCCTACCTCAAGGTAGCAGGGAGGGAAAACATGACATTCTCAGTTTAGAAGTCTGCCCAGAAACCAATCCCATGGAGCCACACAGAACTGAGCTGCCTTTAGTCTCCTCAGACACAGACTAACCCAACACAAACAAAGCACACACACACACACACACACACACACACACACACACACACACAAACACGTGCAAGTGCTCACACACAGACTCAAATAACTAATGTACACACACACACACACACACATCACATCCCCCATTCTCCTAATGTTGGTTTATATCATACTTTTTTCTCTTGAATGGATCATGAAAAAAACAATTATTAGGAGCTATAAAGGTTGCATGATTTTAAAAATTAACAATGAACAAAATAGATATAAATCTGATTTGGGAATTAAAATGTGTGTGTATAAATAATATCCTTTTTATTAACATAATGAAAGCCAATTACAGCATCAGTAAATCATAGAATCACAGTCGTCTTGTCTGTCCAAAACTGTGACCATTCTTTTACTGCCGCTCTAGGCCTGCCAGAATAAATCCCATGTGAGCATCCCTTCATGTTAGGGAGAGAGAGAGAGAGAGGAGAGAGGGGGGGGGGGGGGAGAGAGAGAGAGAGAGAGAGGCGAGAGAGAGGGGAGGGAGAGACAGACGACGAACAGACAGACAGACAGACGAGCAGACAGACAGACAGACAGACGACGGACAGACAGACAGACAGACAGACAACGGGGAAGAAAGTGTAGGAAAGAGAAAGAGAGAGAGGAGAGAAATTAAAAAGGAGTGAGGGAAGGAGAGAGAAAGAAAGACGAGAGAAAGGGAATGAGAGAGAATCAAATGAAGAGAGACAAAAGAGAGAGAACGAGAAAGAGAAGAGAGAGAGAGAGAGAGAAGAAAGAAAAAGAAGAGAGGAAGAGAGAAGAAGAAGATAATGCTAGAGGAAGAAAAGCATCTTGAAAGGGAAGACGGGTCTGGTCGCCTCACTCCAGTAAACACCGCCGAACGGGCCCCAGAAAACATCTGATGCTATTTAAATACAACAAAGGGAGCGGAGCCAGGGTGCCCTAACTAAACCTGTCAAATTGGCAGCATGTCTGTGCCTGGAAATTCTTTTCCCTCCAGTAACAACTCCAGGGATTTCAGGAGATTCCTCACACACAAGAGGGGAGGATGAGAGAGGAGAAAGGAGAGAAGAGGGGAGGGGGGGAGATACACTCTTATAGAAAAGAGGTTCCAAAGGTTCTTGGCTGTCCCCATAGGATAACCCTTTTTGGTTCAAGTATAACTATTTTGGGTTCCATGTAAACCCTCTAGGGTGGAATCAAAGGGTTTTTCAAAGAGTTCTCTGGGACAGCCAAAGAGGCACAGCTTTTAAATGAAGAGAGAGAGAGAAATCATCAGTGTCACTATCACCCTCCAGTACTGTGTGGTTGGCTCTTAACAGCCCTGTGGAACCCAGTGCACAAGGGAGGATATCAAATTAAGTTGGTTACTGTTAATCTGTGTGGGGGTGTGTTATGGGCAAGCTGTGGCCGTGGATTTTATAGCAGATATAAAAAAATATACATGTTCTTACAAAAACCACATAAATGTATACTAAACATAAACCCCATACACACACACACACACACACACACACACACACACACACACGCACAAACACATACTCACACACAGTGGCCCAGACTTGGCTGTGTTTACTGTTTAGCCTGGGTGTTGATGTGATGAGACACCCAGCGATAAGCGGCTGGTCTCAGTCTAGGCATTTTCTGTTTGATCTCACACACACGGGAAATTTCGTGAAGAGGTGGCGTCCGTGCGCTGTGTGCTTGATTACAGACTGAGCAGGGACCCCCTGACCCCTCAGCAGTCCCTTCATGACCCCTACCCCAACCCAGCATCCTAACGCAACGCTCAATGCTTTCTCCAAAACCGCAGCATGAAACAGCCAGGCTCTGTGTGTGTTTTTTGGCAGAGATTGTGTTAGTGTGTTTTTGTGTGGAGACTGTGTGTTTGTGTGTGTGTGTGTGTATGTGTGTTCTGTGTGTGTGTGTGTGTGTGTGTGTGTGTGTGTGTGTGTGTGTGTGTGTGTGTGTGTGTGTGTGTGTGTGTGTGTGTGTGTGTGTGTGTGTGTGTGTGTGTGTGTGTGTGTGTGTGTGTGTGTGTTTCTGTGACTAGGCCTGCTAGGGTACAAGCAGTGTTCATCATGGATCACATTGACAATCTACTGTGAAATCCCAGTAGTGGAAAAAAATTACCCAATTTCCATACTTGAGTAATGTAAAGATACCTTAATAGAAAATGTCTCAAGTAAAAGTGAAAGTCTGATAAAATATTACTTGAGTAAAAGTCCACAAGTATTTGGTTTTTAAATATACTTAAGTATCAAAAGTAAATGTAATTGCTAAAATATACTTAATATCCCGTAAATGTAAATGTTCATAGAAGTGACAAGCATGGTCAAATAATAATCAGGGAATAAATCTCAGTTGGCTTTTTCATAGCCGATCATTAGAGTTGAAAACAGCAGGTCTGGGACAGGTAGGGGGTTCCATAACCGCAGGCAGAACGATTGAAACTGAATAGCAGCAAGGCCAGGCGGACTGGGGACGGCAAGGAGTCACCATCCACATCACACCGTGTGGCCTCTCGCGCAGCCACCTGGGAAAGAATCTCTTTGCATGCCTGATCTATCCCTGGCAATCTTCTTCCAGATGCTCCAGGCATCCTGCATTCGGCCATCCAAGAGCAGCATTTGATCATGTGGATGGTGGTCATAACTTTCCACCTCCATGAGGAAAATAATTATTCTATGGGGTTGAGGAAGGGAGAGTAATGGGGAGGAAAAGTACACCATCCCAGGATGGGCTGCAAACCACTCTGTGACTGCATGGGAGTGGTGAAATCCACATTGTCCCATACAATCACCCAGGTTTTCCATATTTCTTCTGACTTGCCCTCTTTCTTGGCAAAAGCCTTCCATAGAGTTCATCCATTAGTAAGAATAACTCTGTGTTGTATGGCTCTGTTGAAAGTTTATGTAACAGCAATCCTTCAGAGTATATTGCGGCACAATTGCTGATGTTGGCACCCCTCTGGCCTGGACATTTTACTGTTGCTCTTTTCCCAATCCACATTCCTTCCACGTTGGCGTGTTTTGTCCCATATTAAACCACCTCATCCACAAAGAGCAACTGTGGGGTGTTGGCCTGCCCAAGCTCCATGACAAATATTGTGATCCACAGAGACAACATAACAGTTATTCTACTAACAGTAGTTTACATTACAGTATACTGTAACTGAAATCACTGCTGAGTGTGCAGTGCTCTGGTGGGTTTTTGTTTACAGTAAAAACAGTCCTGTATTACAGGATATAGACATCTTACCTGGACATTTTCATTTACATTTACATCATTTAGCAGACGCTCTTATCTGACGACTTGCAAATCAAATCAAATCCAAATCAAATCAAAGCAAATTTTATTGGTCACATGCGAATACAACAGGTGCAGACATTACAGTGAAATGCTTACTTACAGCCCTTAACCAACAGTGCATTTATTTTAAACATTTAAAAATAAACAACCCTTGAAAAACGAATAAAATAAAGTACGTGACATAGCCACGAGAAATTGCCGTTGCAGGAGATCAATGTGCGGGGGGCACCGAGGCTAGTTGAGAGGTAGTTGAGGTAATATGTACATGTGGGTAGAGTTAAGTACTATGCATAATTGCCCAACAAGGTAGCAGCCGCGTAAAAGAGGATGGGGTGGGGGCCAGTGCAAATAGTCGGGCAGCCATGATTAGCTGTTCAGTTCTTGTCAGCAAGGGTAGAAGCTGTTTAGAAGTCTTTTGGACCTAGACTTGGCACTCAGGTGCACCTTGCAGTGCGTTGGCAGAGGAGAACAGTCTCATGACTCCAGGGTGGCTGGAGTCTTTGACAATTTTGAGGCCTTCCTCTACACCGCCTGGTATAGGAGTCCTGGATGGCAGGAATTTCCCAGTGATGTACTGGGCCACTACCCTCTGTAGTGCCTTGCGGTCGGAGGCCAAGCAGTTGCCATACCGCAGCAGTCAGATGCTCTCGATGGTGCAGCTGTAGAATCTTTTGAGGATCTACCCATGCCAAATCTTTTAGTCTCCTGAGGGGAATGGCTTTGTGGTGCCCTCTTCCCACGACTGTCTTGGTGTCATTTGGACCATGATAGTTCGTTGGTGATGTGACACCCAACTACTCTCAACCTGTTCCACTACAGCCCCGTCGATGAGAATGAGGCGTGCTCAGTCCTCTTTTTTTTTCCTGTGATCCACAATCATCTCCTTTGTCTTGGTCACGTTGAGGGGGGGGGTTGTTGTCCTGGCACCACCTGGCCAATCTCACTGCACCTCCTCCCTATAGGCTGTCTCATCGTTAGCCAGTGATGGGCCTTCACTGTTAATGTACATTGACAACTTAATGATGGTGTTGGAGTCGTACAAATTGGTGCATTCAACTTATGATAGCAGGTGAGGATAACCACCTCTTTTTATTTATTTTTATGGGGGTTGGGATAGGGGGGGGTTAAGATGGATTACTTTATGCTATTCAGGTATTCTTTAAGAGAGGTAGGGTTTCAAGTGTCTCCGGAAGGTGGTCAGTGACTCCGCTGTCCTGTGGCATCGTGGAGGAGCTTGTTCCACCATTTGGGGTGCCCGAGCAGCGAATGGCACACGACTGGGCTGAGGCGGGAACTGTGCTTCCCGTGTAATGTTGTAGGCCAGAGGTGGATAACATAGTGCCCTCGTTTGGGTGTAGATTCCCTCACAGTCAGAGCCTGAAGGTAAGCGTTCCCCTCACAGCTCCATAGGCAAGCACCATGGTCTTGCAGTAGATCCATGACCTCAACTGGAAATGAGTGCAGGTCATGTGGAGGAAGCGGGGACATGTTAATTTTACCGGAGTTCTTTGGCTGTGATCAGAGTTCCTCTCAAAGGGAACAGTATACACCTGCTTCATGCTGATATAATGCTTTGTCAAGACTCTAGCAATGGTTGTCGTCCTTACACTTTTAGCATTTTGAAATGTATTATTGTCTGCCAACACTCTCTCTTGAATTTCTCTGGTTTTATAGCATTGTTGCTAATACCATTATCAACAATTACAACTTCCAATTACAAATCCTACTTCTCCCCCTCATTTGGTAACTGTTGGGTCCTAAAACAGAAATAAAATGACACACAAATGGTTCGGAGAGGCTTTTGCTCGATTTACTACTCTACAGTAATATTCAGTGCAGTTAGATGCCCATGCAGAATGCATATCTTGCCTATTCAGTTTTCAGAAGGGTTCTAATAATAGATGACACAGTTGAGCATTTATTGCAAGTTTGGCTGCACTCTGAGACCAGCATCTCTCATTATTAGACCATGATTGACAACACCCAGTTCAATGATTGTAGCCTAATCTCATCTGACACTACAACTCTGAGTCTTCCTCAGTCGTCTTCTGCACGGATACATAATCCTCTGCCTCTCGGCAACTCTTCCCACCTCTGTAACCACTACCGATCTCTGGCTGGGTCCTTGTTTATCATAAAATATATTCCAAAGATGTCCCCTTTTGTAGAGATATATTGACATGAAAATGCAAAACAACTGGGTAGGTCTTCAGTTACTATTATAGAATAAAATCCGCTGTAAATAGTTATTATTGCTTTATTTTAGAATTTCTATTTTGCTTTTACTGTAGCAATGTAAAAAAATTGCAGTCTAATTCAATTTTTCAGTAGCTTTTGAACTTCAGTTTAACGGATTTAGATAAGGAGTATTATTTCGATGGAAATGCGTAGGAATAGACCAAGGCGCAGCGTGATATATTGTAGTTCAACTTTATTGCTCTTTGAAGTGATAATAACCACAATACCCCGACCTAGTGAATCCACGGTAACAATGACCAACACGAACAAAAACCCCACAAACACAAAGGGAAAACAGACAGTTTAAATATGGCTCCCAATCAGAGACAACCAACACAGCTACACTCGTTGCCTCTGATTGGGAGTCACTCTAGCCAACATAGAAATAAACACAACAGAATAACACACCCTGCTCAACATATAGAGTCCCAGAGGCAGGGTGTGACCAATACCCCCCTAAAGGCGCGGACTGCGACCGCGCCTCCAGCCGAACAAAACCGGGGAAGGCATACCTCCTCGTTCTGGCTCCCGGCCTTGCCACCCACACCACTCCAATAAACCCCCATAGCGCCCCTGGTCCAGTCTGGCCCCGTTGTGTGGAGCTAACTGGACTTAGCAGGAGCGGTTAGCTTCAGCTCCATAGTGGAGCAGTTACGGTGCCTTACCAGGCACCGGTGGCCCAGGCACGAGGTTGTGCTGGACTGACGACGCGCACCTGGCTTGAGTGCGTGGAGGAGGAGGCAGGCCTTACCAGGCTGACGTAGCGCACCTGGCCAGTGCGTGGAGGAGGAAACGGGCCTTACCAGGCTGACGGCGCGCACCCCTGGCTTGGGTGCGTGGAGGAGAGGCAGGCCTTACCAGGCTGGCGGCTTCGCACCCCTGGCTTGGGTGCGAGTAGCAGGAACAGGCCGGGCCGGGCTGGCGGCGCGCACACCGTGGGCTTGGTGCGTGGAGCAGCAGGCCTTACCAGGCTGACACGCACACCGTAGGCTTGGGTGCGTAGAGCAGGGACAGGCCGGGCTGGGCTGGCGCGCACCCCGTAGGCAGGTGCGTGGAGCAGGGACAGGCCGGAGCTGGGCTGGCGCGCACGCAGCCGGAAGCCGGTGCGTGGAGCAGGGACAGGCCGGACCGGGCTGGCGACGCACACCGTAGGCTTGGAGTGCGTGGAGCAGGGACAGGCCGACGGGCTGGCGGCGCACACCGTAGGCTTGGTTCGTGGAGCAGGGACAGGCCGGACTGGGCTGGCGGCGCACACCGCCAGGCTTGGTGCGTGGAGCAGAACAGAGCCGGACTTCAGATGGAGCCTTACACCGTAGGCAGTGCGAGGGCAGGGACAGGCCGGACTGGGCTGCCGGCACTGCACACCGTAGGCCGGTGCGTGGAGCAGGGGACAGAGCCGGACTGGGCTGGAGCGCACACCGTAGGCTTGGTGCGTGGAGCAGGGACCCAGGCCGGACCGGGCTGGCGGCGCACACCGTAGGCTTGGTGCGTGGACCAGGGACAGGCCGGACTGGGCTGGCACCCTAGGCTTGGTGCGTGGAGCAGGGACAGGCCCGGACTGGCTCCACACCGTCCATTTGGTGCGAGGGCCGTAACAGGCGGACCGTGCTGACACACCACTGGCTCTACTTTGACCAGTGGCCCCGTAACCTGTTGGCCTTCTGAATGCGCCCCTTTTTCTGCCTCCGTCAGCCGTCGTCCATGCCGTATGCCCCCTAAGTTTTCTGGGGTTGCCTCTCGCCTGTCCGACGTTGACCCGCTGGCCTTGCTGTTCATCTTTCGCCAGGGCCTCTCCAGCCTTCCTCCATATGTCCAGTCCAGATTCTGCCCGGACACGCTGCTTGGTCCTTACTTGGTGAGTTTTCTGTCACGATGAAATTAAGTAAGGAATAGACCAAGAGGCGCAGCGTGATGAGCAACATGTTAAACTTTATTATCTTTAGTATAATAATACATCCCACCTCATCACTAACATACCAACACGAACAAAAACCACACACAAAGGGAAAACGAAGTTTAAATATGCTCCCATCACCTCGTTGCCTCTGATTGGGTCTCCCAAAGCATAAATAAACACAACAGAATGAACACACCCTGGCTCAACATATAGAGTCCCAGAGCCAGGAGTGTGACAGTTATCTGCATTTACAAATTATCCGTGATAAACAATGCTTGTGGCAATCGAAAAAAACTGTAAGCAAACCGGCGGCACTATTTTTTAAATTTATTTTTTTATGGATAGCCAGGGCTATCTTCTGCACTTGACATCATTTACAAACGAAGTGTGTGTTTTTAGTGAGTCTGCCAGATCAGAGGCAGTAACAAGGGGCGGGTCTGTTATAAATTCGTGGGGTGGATCATTTCCCTACACATAAGCATTCAAAAGCGTAACAAGTACTTTTTGGGTGTCAGGAAAATGTATGTTGTAAAATGTACATTCTTTTCATTAGTAATGTAGTGAAGTAAAAGTAAAAAGTTATGAAAAATTAAATATAAATCAAAGTGCAAATACCCCAAATAACAACTTATGTAGTACTTTAAAGTATTTTTACTTAGGTACTTTACACCACTATGTGCATGTGCGTGTGTGTGAAGAAATATTGTGGCTTGTAGTTTTGCTTTGACACTATGTGTTTTGTGTTTTGAGAGAATGTGTTAGTGTGTTTTTGTGAACTATGTGTTTTTAGTACTGTGTTTTTTGTAGCTTCAGAACTGCTAAGGTCCCTTTGGATGTATGGAGAAACCTTAGCTATACAGCACTACAGAGACATGAGAGCTGAGGGAGAGGAGACACTCACAGCTCCACAGCTTCTGACATGCCCAGGGACTGGAGAACAGAGGGAGGAGTCTGCTCTCATCGCCACCACCTTCTGACCTGGACATTACAGCAGTCAAACCCCCTTTCTAAACGGAGTGCACACCTTTGAATGTAGGATCTTGAATTTGATCACTCTCTCTCTCTTTTTGTTTCGCAGAGATTTTTCCTGTGTGCAAACTTGTAGGAGTATTCAAGGTTTAAAAACAAGTTTTAATT